>NW_008354281.1:4940301-4958513 GCF_000622305.1 Nannospalax galili
TGGGCCAAGATAATTTCATAAGAGTCCATATGTATAGCTAAAGGCTACATAACAATCAACAATGCCAGACAAGCAATACCTTCTTTTGAGTTGATGGCCAGGGTGGCCAAAGGGAGTCCCAGACAGTAACCCAGCATAAAACTGGGAAATTGAATAGCAGACCCCAATCTTATCCAAAGGAATATTGACAACTGATTACCACTAGATGAAGAACGGCTGACCCTCCTGAAACAAAGACCTCTAGATAGGCTGACTAGATGCGCCAGAAGGGTAAGTAGTGGGGAATGGCTGGGGGTGCCGACAACACAGCAGACAATAGCAGGGATATCAGAGTATAAGGGCTCTAGTGGTGGCGGGGGAGGCTATGGGCAGGTGCTACCTGGGAAATGGGTCTATAAATAAATAAAAAAAAAGAAAAGAAAAAAAATTCTTCAAAGCATAAAAATTTGCTCCTTAATAATTAGTAGATGTGAAAAACATTACCATTGAAATCTACCTGATGACTTTATATCCATGCTCAGATGCTAAGGAGCTCAGAAAGTAACCAACTGTGACTAGTAATAATCAGATATATAGAGATTAGAAACACATGTGCATCTTAGTGTCAATTGTATAAAAAATGATTTTTTCTGCATGAAACTGTATTTTTATTATGAATTGGAAATCTTTTTTAAAGTTTAAAACTTCATTTAATTTTATGTCTTATAGGGTTTATATGGAGCTCAATATTGTATAACTGTATCAGTTCAACTGTAAACTTAAAAATTTATAGCCAATTTTAAAAGAGATGCATCTTAGCTCTGGAAATTGTTATTGAATATGTCAATGCTGTTGTAATAAAATGCTTCTTCTAATTATTTGTTTATTAAATAAATAATTTTTTAAAAAAAGAATGGAAACTTTGAAATTATAGCCAGGACAGCTATCTTTATTTGGAACAAAGTGTAGGGAATTTCAAGGATAAAGATTGCCATCAAAACAATAGAGATTTTATGGGAAACAATTAAGAAGTTAGTAGCTCTGTGCTACCAAGAAGACCAACTGTAGACCAGGTGAGTTTAATACAGAGAATGAGAGTCAGGTAAGACATACTTCTGAGGGCACAAAAAGATATGAAGATTAGCTTTGAAGACTACCTTTATTAAAGGCTCCAAATTTAATTGGATTAGACTATGGAGCAATATCTTCCTTCAGGCATCATCAAAAACAATAGAGCCATCAGGTAGCAATTAGTGGTGTCTACTTTGGTTTGACAACAACAGATACAAAACAGTTAGAAGCTCAACCACATGGGGAAAGAGACAAAAAGAGAACCTTAGTAAAAACCACTGTCATTATGGAAAACTTATACATGCCCAAGGCCCTGTCTCTGAAGAACAAGTTCAGAGGCTGTACTATGAGGAGAAAGTAGACTTCATTGATACGGCCCAGACAAGTAACTAAACAAATCAGTAAACAACGGATATCCCAGGGTAAGAGAAATTATCTAAAATGCTCAGTTTCAATTAAAAGGTGTAAGATAAGCAGAGAAACAAGAAAGTGTGATCCAGACATGTGAGCAAAACAGACAAAGGTAGCCTTTTAATGCCTATGAAAGGGTTCAGATGTCAGAGTCAAAAGATAAAGACTTCAAGGCAACTATTCTGCAACTTTTTGAAACCTAAAGTAAACAATGTTTAAAAGGAGGTGCTAGAGAGATGGCTCTGCAGTTAAGAACACTGACTATTCTTGCAGAAACCCGGGTTCGAGTTCCAGCACACACATGGCAGCTAACAGCTGTCCGTAACTCCAGTTCCAGGGGATCTGATAGCCTCTTCTGTCTTCTGCCAGCATTGCACAACACGGGTGCACTTACCTGCAGGCAATACATGGACACACATGAAATAAAAATAATGAATAAAATATTTTTTTAAAAGGTAAAAGGAGCAGGGTGTGGTGGTGCACACCTGTAGTTCCAGCACTTGGGAGGCAGAGGCAGGCAGATCTCTGTGAGTTCAAGGCCAGCCTGGTTTACATAGTGAGTTCAAGGCCAGCTGGGGCTACAGGGAGACCCTGTCTCAAAAAGACCAAAAAATAAATAAATAAAAATAAAAAAATAAAAGTTAAAAGGAGGTGTGATAACATTGTCTCATCAAATGGAGAATTTCAGTGCAGAGACAGAAGTTATTAAAAAAGATCAATTTGCTGTTCTGGGGTGGAAAGCATAATAAGGGAAGTAAATAAGTCCCTGTAGCAGCTCAATGGTAACAAGAATTCATAGAAGAATTAACATTTTTGAAGTTATACTGACAGAGATTACGCAATCCAAAGGAAGAAAGGAGGATGAAGGGAAATTAAGAAGGACTTTGGGAAATATGAAGTTTTACTAAGTACACCAACATATAAGCCACAGAGAAGGGGTAGAAAGAGTTAAAGAAACTGGAAAAGGAAAAACTTCTTATACTTGTTGAAAAATATAAATCTACATAGCCAAGAAACTCAACAAACTTCACATATGACAAACCTAAAGAAATCTATAATGAGGCCTACATATATAAACTGTTACATATCAAAGACAAAGCAAGATAAAAGAAAACAGAAAATGTGGTTACAGTATACGTGCAAATCTATATAAGATTAACCATCAATATTTCAATAAAAATCATGGAAGTAAGAAGCAATGTGATGACATATTCAAAGTTGGAAAATAAAGTACTGTCAACCATAAACCTTCTTTCCAGAGAATCTTTCAAAACTCAAAGAAAAATAAGGGCACTCAGATGAACACAAATCCATAGAACTTTTGCTAGGAGATATGCTTACCAAATATAAGAAGAAGCTCTTCAGGTTGGAAACAAGTGTTAGCAGGCGCACGCACACACACACACACACACACACACACACACACACACAAGCACACACACACACAGACACACACACACGCGCGCACGCACCTGCACAGACTCAGACGAGTCAAGTCAGTTACAAATTAGTGACACAGAAAACCACAAAACAACTAGATGCTGATTTTCCACAATGGCTTTCCTTACCTAGGTGAACAATTCATTTTATTACATAAGGTAGTTATCATTGGACTATTGTTCCTACAACATATCCGAATATAATGTATTTGACAGCAACAGCACAAACCCAGAAAAGAATAGTTTTATTAGAAAAATGAAATTATCACATAGTAAGTCAAACCCAGAAAACATTTAGAAAAAGCATAAAGAAATTGAATATAACAAACAAATATGTACAATAAATAAATAATTATTTTATCTTCAGCTTTTGAAAGACGTAAAATTCTATGGACTAATACTACAAAGCATTTGGATGTGTAACATAAACATACATACATACATACACATACACATATGCTTGGAAAGAGAAAGAACATAACTGTATAGCAGTAACTCTATATCCCACTAGAAATAAGATAGTATATATATGAAGTAGATCATGATACAGTAAAATTCCAATTTCAGTCCTTAAATCAGCAGTAAGAAAATAGCAAATTATGAAAAAATATAAAGAAATCATACTGCTACAAAGTATTCACTTAATACTGAAAAGGGAGCACTCAAATTAGTAAAACCAAGAGGGAAAGAACACATGTAAATGCTAAGAATAAAAACAATTATGAAAGAATGCTACAAACAGCCACATTCCAATAAAACTATGTAATTTAGACAAAGAGAATAAGTTCCCAGAATGGCAGAGACTCCTTTCTACAACTCAGTACTAGGGAATATCAGTATAGACCTATAATAAGTAAAGAGGTTAAATAGTAATGTAAATTTTTCCATGAAGATGTCAAGGAGGGGCCTGTTAAATTCTACTAAATTTTGAATACGAAATAAATTCTTTAAAAAATAGAAAGAGAACAACCACAATTAATTCCAAGAAGCCAGAATTAACTTGATGCTCAAGACATACAAATATGAAGATTATACACCAACATCTTATGATTATAGGGCAATTGTCCTGAAAAAATGCTCTAAAGGTAAATCCAGGAGCATGTAAAAAGATTTTCTATCATGTCCAAGTGAGATTATTTTCTCCAGGAATGTGAGGTGAATTTAATACCTAAACTCAATTAATGTAGTACATTCTATCAATAGAATTAAGATAAACCTATACAATCATCTCAAAAGAAAAATTAAAAAGATATTAACAAAATCCAATATTCTTTCATGATAAAAATACTGAAAGTAAGAAGAGAAGGGAGCTTCCCCAGCAGAAAAAGGGCATCTCAGAAACAAGAATAAGGACTAGGTAAAGACAGAGAAGGTGCTCCATAGCTGAGGACCAAAACAACATCTCCTCTTGCCACTACTATTCCAGCTGAGTTAGTTACACAAGAGAAATATATAAATGGCATTCAAAGTGGAGAGAATGAAATAAAACTCTTTTTGCAGATGACATGATCTATATCTAAAAAAAAAAAAAAAACCCTTAAAAAAACCCCTGGGAATATAGCTCAGTTAATAAAGTGCTTGCTTTGTAACCATGATGATCTGAGTTCAATCCCTAGCACCCACGTGGTAGCACCACATGGTAATCCCAGTGCTAGAGAGGCAGAGACAGGAGAATCCCAGGGACTTGCTTGCTGGCCCAATAGTCTAGTGTTATCAGTGAAATCCTGTGAGAGATCCAGTCTCAGAAATTAAGGTAGAAGTTTGGAGAGATGTCTCAGAGTCAAAAGCACTGGCTGCTCTTGCAGATGACCTGGATTCAGTACCCAGCATCCACATGGCAGTTAACAGACAATGGAACTCCAGTTGCAGGGGACTTGACACCTATTTCTGGTTTCTGCAGGAAATGCACAACACAGGTGCACTTACATACATACAGGACAAAGAATTCATACACATAAAGTAAAATTAAGAAAATGAAAATTTTAAAGCCTTAAAGTGGAGATAAACTGAGGAAGGCATCTGACCAATGTCTACCTCTGGACTCATTATGCATGTACAGGTACACACGCACATACACACAAGCAAACATGTACAGGCACGCATGCTTTCAAATAATAAATGAAATAAATAAAAAGGAAAAAAATAAAATCCTGAGATAGCCAGAAATAACCTGTTATGAGTAATAAGCTCAGCAAAGTTTCAGAATACACAATTATATTTATATATGGCAACAATGCACAATAAATCTGAAAATGAAAATAATCAATTTCATTATTAAACTATTAAAGAAAAATTATAAACATCAAAGAGAATAAAATACTATCTTTATAAAGGTGTTTAATGAAAGAAAACCATGTTTATGCCCTGGTTGGAGCCTCTTGTTAAACTTGTTCCCATCCTAGTAAACAGGTCAGTAGGTTACTAGATGCTGATGATGGTGGATACCAACTTCACATAGAATCAGAAGCATTTCCCAACCAATTCAACGTATCGTATGTTCTAAGGCCTCTGACAAAAGTTTGGGTGAAGTGCTTTTGGTATTATCAGAATATGTTTTAATTAAAATTAAGAAAATGTTTAGCAAGGGCCAGACCATCAGTCCTGGATAATCAAGTATCTGATAGCTAGATAGGTGACACCAACAGATGTTGCAAACATGGCAAAATATCAGAGGCTGAGAAAGTGTCGAGGACTGATGGAGAAGCATTTTCAGCTGTGCTCCACTCATCAGGGGCAGCCTGGTCCCTAGGCTGTCAACTCTTCTTCAGTGGCATGGCAGTTGGTAATAGAAAACAATGAGGCATTTTATTCACACAAATTCCAAACAAGTAAAATGCAAAGTTAATTAAATGAATTTCTCAGATATCCGGTTATGCCCTATTTTGACCTGATAGACAGTAGGCACTTGGATGTTACCAGGCCTCATAGGCATGATGTTTGTCCATTTACCTCAGCTAAAATGCAATTAATAACATATTATTAGTCAATGTCCTTATTTTCATAGTACTTAATACTATTTATTGTCTTATCTTTTTGTTCTTTCAAATTTTGATTTTTATATCAGTATGATTTGTGTCAAAACAGGAGAAACAACTCTAAATTTTTTTTAAAAGAAGGGAATTAATACAACAAATAAAAGATTACTAAAAATCTTTGGAAATTTAGAGGGTAAAGATCTTATTAGTCCTCTGAGCCTGCCATAACAAATACCACAGATTGAATGGTTTCAAGAACAGGAATTCATTTTCTAATAGTTCTGTAATTGCAAGGTCAAGATTTCAGCAGGCTCGGTTTCTTCTGAGGCCTGTCTCCTTGACTTACAGATGGCTGGCATCTCCCTAAGTCCTCCCACGCTCTTTTCCTTATGATTGAATCCCCAGTATCTTTCCTTCTCACAATGACACTATTCTATGCTGCAATCTAACTGTACCTTAAATAAGTCATTTAAAGTGCCACTATCCAGATATAGTCACATCTGAAGTACTCAGTGTTAGTGTTTCAATATATTAACTCCAGAGATGTGTAATTCAGCCTACAACATTAGAGAAAGCTGCCCACATCCTTAGGAAAATAAGCTGTTGCACAAATTGTAAGAAAAGAAAGTACCACCAGTGATATCAGCTGCCAAAGTCCCGAAGTGGATGATATCCAGAACTCCTGTCAGCTGCCATAAGACCTCGTGTCTGCTTTCTGCAGAAGCTCCAGTGGCTGCCTGCCTGCCAGTGTCAGGACCAATAAGGGTTTTAGCTTTCCTTTCATCTTCCAAATCTTATGCAAGAGTTTCTTACTAGAAGAAAACAAACCTTTGCTGGAAAGGTAGCAACAGAAATACAGTCTTCAGACACCAAGTCTATATAACATAGGACTGCCTATATATGCATATACACATGCATGTATATAATAGTCTTTTCAAACTACTGTAGCATAATACTATAAACTGGCTGGCTTATAAGCAAAAGATAGCTCTCTCTCTGTCTGTCTGTCTGTCTGTCTCTCTCCTCTCTCTCCATATATACTGTTTTGATGCCGTGAAGTATGAAGTATGAGATCAAGGTGTTGGCAAATTTGGTGTCTGGTCTGGTAAAAGCCTTCTTCATTTTTTTTTTTTTTTTTTTTTTTTTTTTTTTTTTTTGCTTTTTGAGACAAGGTCTCCCTGTAACCCCAGCTGGCCTGGATTCACTATGGAGACCAGGCTGGCCTTGAACTCCCGAGTGCTGGGATTAAAGGCATGTGCCAGCAGTCTGGCCTTCGTAATTGTTCTTGAAAAGTCACCTTTTCTCAGAGACTTCACATGGAAGGATAGAATTAGCTGACTCAGACCTCTTTTATAGGAACAAAAATGTCATCCCCAAGGATATGATCACTTCTCAATGTCCCTACAACCTAATAACATAAGGGTATCTGACATCCTCTTCTGGCCTTTATGAGCACTGCATGTATATGGTGCACTTACATACATGCCGATAGTACACTCATACACATCAAATATTAATTAATTAATTAAAAACTAAAGCAACATTGAATACACATTTTATTAACATCATATGTTACAGGTATAATAAGATTTTTCTAAAAACTGAAGTGGCAGAGCTCACATGATATCCCCAAAACATCATTTTCTAAGGACTGTCATACTCAAGACACTTAGATATGTATGGACAGGATGCAGCATGCAATG
Source organism: Nannospalax galili (assembly GCF_000622305.1). Classification (NCBI taxonomy): domain Eukaryota; kingdom Metazoa; phylum Chordata; class Mammalia; order Rodentia; family Spalacidae; genus Nannospalax; species Nannospalax galili. Next base: position 4,947,880 of record NW_008354281.1, read on the forward strand.
GCTTTCAAGGGTGACCATGCTCCAGTGTTCTATGTATTTTGATGTTCAATGAAGCAAGACATAACTGAGCACTTAAGCTTAGAGGGTTTGAGATATTTGGGAGCCAATTATGAGCACATGGCTCTGAAGTGACAATAATATGCACAAGCTTTAGTGAGACAAAAATTTGATGGTAGTGTATGTGAGAAAGATTCCTCACATCATAGTTCCAATAGCTGTGGTAAAGAGACTAAAATCTAGAAAGGGAAACTGTCAGAGAACTTTCAGGACAGAAGAGTGAAACAGATCTTACAGGTGGGTCTAGGAGTCCTTTCTCAGCATCAAGAAGCAACAGTAGCTTGAGGTATTTACAGCCTAGGAGTTTGTCTGTCTATGGCTAGCAGATATTAGTTGGGGATTTCATGAGGTATCCACGCAGTCAAGTTCTAAAAGGTTAGAAATATTTTACTAAGCTATATGTAACAATAATACTCATAAAAATTTGACTTTGGTGCTGGCCTGTTCAGAAGCTGTGTCTCAGCTTGTAGTAAAGAAGTAAACAACCTAAGGGTCAATATACAGACCATCCTTGCCTTGTTTATGGAACACTAGTGATAACAGAAACTTCTTGGCAAAGAAACACAAAAGGCTTCTTTAGAAAAGTTCAGCTTCTGTAATTCAGTACTTAGTGAAGTCTGCACTTCGGTGATCCTCACACGTGCTAAGCCAGCTCCTTAGAGAGGCTAAGTGAAAATCTGGGGCTACTGTAATGTGATATTTTCGTGATTGTTTGTCACAAGCCTGACTTTTTCAACACAATACAGGATGGTGCTTCTTAATGATAGATCAAGTGGTTCTATGTGATATGGACACACCTATCACCTAATGTCACAGCAGTCTTTGGAAACTGGTATCATAATGCATTACTTAGGTGTCCAAGGTGTTGCTAACATAAAGCTACTGCACTGCCAATCATATACAATTTCCACATACATGCAGAGCATGCATTACATGAGAGTAATAATAAATGGTTGTGATACAGTTATGAGTTTTCCTTAGTATAGATTTTGTTGTTTTATAGTATACATCTGCTCATATTATATGAAGTATCTAAAAATTTTTATGTGTGAACTGTGGTGGTGGGATTAAACCTAAGCAAGTGTCCTTCCACTGAACAACATTCCCATATCAGACGCATATCTATATCTACAAAATATAACTGTAGATCAGCCTTAGTCAGATCTTCTTGCAGGTATCCAGAGAAAGCATTGCACCAGAAGAGATGAAGCCCAGTGTGCATTATTGGTCCAGCAGACTTACAGTAGGAGAAGATGTGGAAGTGATGATCCTCGTATTGATGTTTTGACCTTTGTAGCCCAGGCTATCATATGTATAACAACAAAAATTTTAATAAGTAAAAAAATAAAATTAGACAGTTTGAAAATTTAAAAAAAGCTTAGAGAATAAAGACATAAAAAAGAAAATATTTTTATATAGCTATACAATGTGTTTTAAGGTAGATGCTATTACAAGAGGGTCAAAAAGTATTAAGTTTAAAAGCATTTAAAAAAACACAAAAGCACTGTAAAATAAGGCAACAAAGGCATATTGAACTTTTTGGGACTCATTCAGAAGTCTGAATCATCAACTTTGCCCATGAAGGAAAAGTGACAGAGACCAAAGGGGTTCAGAGTTCAGTAACCTTAATGTCCTCGATTTACTACTGTGTTTAAATGCTGCAGTAACAAATATCTTATCCAGAGATGAGAGTGAATGGTCTTATGAAGATTGCAAACTGAATTCCAAATTTAATTTTGTTGAATGGTTTAACCATTATTTTCTTCAAGAATGATCATGGGAGTATCTAAGTGAGGTACTTCCTGGCACTACTTTGCTGCCAGATCTAGGAGATTTGCAGAGAGCAGGGATGAGAGGAATAAATTATGAATTATTAAAAGCACTAAAAAAGGGTGGGAGGCAAGATGACTGAATGGTAAACAGTCTGACTTCCCATCTTGAATACCCGAGATGGAACCGACATGGTGAAAGGAAAAAGTCAATTCCACCATGTTGTCCTCTGACCTCCACATGAGTGCAGTGGAACATGTGGCCCCCTGCAATATGTAAAATAAAAAAAGAAAAAAGTAAGTAAGTAAGTAAGTAAGTAAGTAAGTAAGTAAGTAAGTAAAGTAAATTGCTGTCCTGGCTCTGTTAGAAGCATAGAACACAGCAACGTTCTTTGTTCTTTCCTTCATTTCTCATAAGCTGATATGCACATGAGAGAGACCTCCACTTGAGCACAGATACTACATTCTTAATCTGTACCATCTAGATACCCAGACCAATTAGTATGATTATGATTACTTTAAAACTAAATAAAAGAACTGAAGAGATAACCTCAGGTCGGCATATCATTTTCTTTTTCCGTGAATAAGACAAAACTTTAATATGTACATATATGTGGTAACACTAAAGAAATATATTATGCATAAGGAAGTATATAACATATGATATCACTAAAAAGCTAGAAAACTCCATTGTTATAATTCAAAGCCTCCTAAGAATTTTGAATTAATAATATGATAGCCAAGTCTCAGAAGCTAGAAATTTCCCCAGAATTAAGGTAGAAAGCATTAAAACATCACTTTATAAATATATATGCATACACACATGCACATGCACACATACACACACACATACATACATGCACACTGGTTAGTTTACATAAGCCAAAGTCATGTATACAAGCAGTTTGGACATGCTAATAACACACTAAAGAACTGCTTCTATGTTCTCTATCCTGATTTTTAAAGACTGTGTATTATCATCCCAGAGCATACAATAGAAATAAATGTTGAAGGCTGATTTTGAATGATCTTAAAAAGATTTCTTCTTCTTACTTTGACTGAAAATTAAAGAATATAGCATAAGGTTTTGAGGTTTAGTTATATAAGATTTATACAAGATGCTAAAACACTTAATGATCAACACACAGTCATGGATTGGACATTGTAAAACAAAGTGCATGAAGCTCACAGGAAAATAGGAATTCAAAGTTCCCCTTCCCCATTCTACTTAGTTTCCTGATCTATACAAGAAGACGCAGGGGGAAGCCTGTAACTTGGTGTTTGGGTGGATTACATAATCCCTGCCTCCCCTTGTATGATTCTTGCTTTTCATTATCTACAAAGCTACCACCTTTGACTGCCTAAGGGCAGTAGTCTGTCAAAACAAGAAGAGGGAGCACAGGGTGCTATCTGTTGCCAGCTGGAGTGTATCCATGCTTGACACTTAGTAGTCTATCCACAAAATAGATCTCCTCTCTCTAAAATGGGTAAGAACTGATAAGTTTGAGGACTATGTACATGGAGGGCTTTTTAGAAGTGTGGCTGACAACAATCAAATTACATATGTGCTCAGAACAGATAACATGGGAAAAGCTTGGGTGGCCATAACAGCTCACTAAGATTTCAGCATTAATTACTGATAAGGTTGTAGGAACAGAGATGCAGATGTATTTGTCTTCTGGCCTCTTCCCAATGTCACTGATATTATCTCCAGAGATATAGCCATAGTCAGTTGGGAATTCCCAGAGACTACTGTCTACTCTATGAAGAGCATGGAGATAATAAGGTTGTCTTCCAAGCTGAGCCTGTTAGAGCTGTCCATTGTGTTACCATGGGCAATTAGTCACTTGTTCTTTGGGATTGGGAGTATAGAGAAAGTATAATTTCTTGACCATGAGCTGAAAGGCCTTAAAAATACCAAGTTGTATGATCTGAAATCCCCATGGTTTCTACGTGGGCATTTGCTTTGGAAAAAACGGAGTCATATTTACAATACTTATATACTAACAGGAGATTAATTAATTCTACGTTACAGCAATCAAAATAAAGTTGCTTGAAAGAATAAATGTTAGCCTCTTTGGAATATTATAGGCTGGTATGGGGTCTACTGTAGGGAAAGGAATTTAAAAGCACTCCAGAAAATGACACTTCTCAAGATGGCAGAGGACAAGAACTCTAAAATGCAAGCCTATTGAAAGTATTCTGAACAAACTATGATGTAAGTATTTGTACAACAGTGTAAGTATAATAGGTAATGCAAAATTATCCATTTAATAAAATAAGAAGCAAACCATGAAGTATTCTTGAAATATCATGGAAGACAGGTCAGTGTACAATACAGTAGTTCAGCAATATCACCTAAAGGGATTTATTAAAAAGTATAACTTCTTAAACATAACACCCAGAGTTTTCTGAAAATTCCTAACTATACCTGGTCAAGATTTTGTGCCAGTAGTTAGACCAATGGCCTCAAATGTATTATAATAATATTCTCTTGGTTTTTCAAGGCTAAAAGAGGTCATGAGTGATACCTTTTCTTTTTTTAATAAATATTTTATTTGTTTTTATTTTATGTGTGTGAGTGTATTGCCTGCATGTGTGTAAGTGCACCCATGTTTTGCAATGCCTGCAGAGGTCAGAAGAGGGTGACAGATTCCCCTGGAACTGGAGTTATGGATGATTGCTAGTCTTCAGCCCATCAGTGATGCCTGTTCAACCTTAGGGTTCCTGTATCTTATATGATTGCATTCAATATGGAAATCCTTTAAGCAAAACACTTGTTGTAGCCTTAGCATTTTCCTTGAACACATTTCATCCTCATAATAACCCTGTAGGTATAACATGACTTTATTGTACAGAAAAGGTAGTATAATCAACTTCCAAATCCTAGTTTGATCTCAAAGCACATGTTTCCTTGCACTATGCTATTAAGTTGTTTGGATAGAATGTTATACTTTGTGTGTCTGTGTGTTTAATCAGGTTCCTCAAAGTATGCTCTTTAGAAGTTATTTGTACTGTCAATTCCTTGTTTTACAAGGAAGAAAAGTAAATTTATGAAAAGGTAACTTGGGGACTCACAGCTGTTTGAAGATGGAGTTGAACCCTTCACCCTATTCCTTCCCTCTATTACCTAAAAGTCCCAGGCTATAACTAAGAAAGAATCATAGGAAATCTATGAAGGGCAAAAAGAATATAGTCTTCTGAGGAACCTTAAGCACTGAGAAATAATGTGCTCATGAGTTCCTTTAGAGTTCATGATGCATCTCATATATCCTAGGCTGAATACTATTGAAGCTCTCAACCCAAACCAACAGAAGTAACAGCTATTTTAATGGCATTTAATAGGAAAAAAAAGAATTCTTAGAAATAAGTGAAAAAGTAGGAAGTCTGAGTAAAAATAGAAAAATTACTTAAAAAACAAAATGGAAAATATAAAACTAAAGGATTGTAATGATATAACTGTATAACAAAAAAAAAACTTTGCTGGATGAGGTCAATGAGTGGTGATGGCAGAGGATCATTGAACTTGAGGATAGAACAATAATGAAAAATGCCCCCATAGGCTGGCATATTTGAACACCTGGTCCCCAGTTGGTGGTACTCTTTGCAGAGTGTTAGGCAGTGGGACCTTGCAGGAGGAAGTAGATCACTGGGATGGGCTATGAGTGTTTACACCCTAGTCCCACTTGCAATCTGATTTCCTTCTGCTTCCTGTGCCTGCTTGAAGAAGCTCAGCTTTCTTCTGCTACATCTCCCTACTTTCCTGTCATGGTGGACTCTTACCTTTTGGAAACTTAAGCCCAATAAACTCTTATCTATATAAGTTGCCTTGGTCATGATGTTCTATCACCGTAAAAGAAAAGTACTAATACATTATCCAATCTGAATAATTGGTATACACTGAAAATAACAAATAGACTTTCACTGGCTTCTGAGGAAGTAACAAATGAGTTAAAATTTGCTTCACTGGAGTTGTAGAGAGAGACAAGTGGAATCAGGTTGTGTTTGTAAGATCATGGGCTAAAAATTTCTCTACTTTTGTGAAAGGCACAAATCTACAAATACAAAAATCTAAACAGGCTGCAAATATAATAAACAAAAGGAAATACATGACTATATGTATCAAAATTATACTGCTGAAAGCCAAGATTAAATCATCATGAACTTAGTGAGAAACAAAGCGTTACCATGGGAAAACACCAATTTAGATGACAGTGAGTCCTCATTCAGAGCCACTGAGAACAAAAGGAAGAAGGAGCACAGCATCTTCAAATTACAAAACGAAAAGAATTCCTAACTCTGAATTCTATATCTAGAATAAAATAGCTTGCAGGAATAATGAGAAAACAAAGATAAAGGAAAATTATGATAATTTGTCTTTAGAAGAGCTAGCTAAATAGGAAATAGGAAATTCCTCCAAACAGAAAGAAAAGAGTAAGAGGTAGGTTTAGGACGTCAGAAAGCAAACAAGAATATCAATCAATCAATAAAAATTAGAGGTGAAATAGGCTATTCTATTTCTCATGAGTTTCTTAAATTATATGACTGAAACAAAAATTTTAGCAGCTGATGTGGTACTGTGTGTAGAGGAAATACTTCAGACAATTTTAAAAGGGAAAGAATAAAGAATCCAGTATAAATGAATTATTAACAATTACTTTGAGTTGTAAAACAATATTTGATGTTATACTTAATCTTTATTGTCACCTTTATTGGATTAAAATAACTGCTCTAGCTTGCTTTCTGTTGATGTGATAAAAACCATGACTAAAAGCACCTTGGGGACAAAACTGTTTCTTTTCACTTACAGTGCTGTCCTTGGAGGGAAGCCAGAGAAGAAGCTCAAGTAGGAACCTGGAGGCAGGAGCTGAAGAAGACACCATGGAGGAATGCTTACTGATTTGCTCCCTCTGGCTTTTTCAGGCAATTAAGAAAATGCCTCACAGACAGAGCTCAGGCCATCTGATCTGGGAAATTCTTTAAAGTTCCCTTTTTCCAGGTGACTCTAGTTTGTATCAAGTTGAGAAAAACTAAACAGTACAATTACTAGATTGGTGGGGTACACCTGTAGGTGTGTCTGTGTGAATATTTTCAGAATAATCAACTGAAGGGCGAAGAATTCCTTTGAATGGTGTTGGATAGGCATGTCCTCTGAAAGAACTAGCAACAACTGGATCTGAACCCTAAGAGACTCTGTAGAAAGGGAGAGAGAGACAGTCACCCCTCCCACCCAATCAGTCAGCTTCAACTGTATGAGGGGGAGGGTCTAAGGATAGACATGGAAGAAGAAGCCAGGAAGGCAGTGAGAGCTTTGCAATCTTGGGTCAGCATGCCAGCAGCCCTAGGTCTAGGAAGGTTGGCTGAGATGTAGGGGAAAAGCCCATGGGTGTTCATGTACATACCTTTGTAAGTAACCCCCTCCTGGACATCACAAACTCTGTAAGAAAACCCAATAAATATACTTATTGCCTAAACTATCAGTCAGTCCTAAAGACAGTGTGGTGCCTGGGACCCAAGAGTGCACACAGTGCAGGCCTCCCAGAAGTAAATTTGACTTTACAAATGTGAATTGCGGTGTCCCATGGATGAACTCAAAGGTGAAAAAGTAAAGAGCTGGTGTGTAATATTTCTTTTTCTCAGCCTCCTGGCCTGCCATGATTGAATTTATTTGTTCTCCCAGTCTCTGCACCATGAGATACCAGAACTTTCTGAAACTGTGAGCCAAAATAAATCATTCCTCTCTAGGTCATTCATCTTGTAGAAGTGAATAAGAGAAAGCTATCTAAAATGCCCAAAACTGATCATTTACACAAGAGTATTGCCACACCTAGCACTAAGAACAGTATAAGCCACTGTCCACATTACCGAACAGAGCCTGAGACTAGATAAAATAATCTAGGAAAAAATGAGTAATAGATGCATAGGTCAATTCTATTAGAAAGAATAGAGACCCAAGAATCAAAAGCATGTGAGCTTTTTCCATCTTTGACAAACATGGAAAAAAATAACAGAAAACAATCTTTTAAAGTGTACTTAAATACTCAATAAAATATAGGCCACCTCAAGAGATACTTGTTTCAAATTTTATAGCACTCAAAACTCATTCAAAATGGATCACAGCATAATACAAAATAGTAATCTATCAAACTTTCAGAAAACAGAAAAAAATCTTAGGAATTAATTGATGGGCAAAGAAAAACTGAATTTGACATTAAAAGCACAACCTATAAAAGGAAGGGGAAAAATTGTTCTCTTCAAAATTTCCATCTTTTATTCTCTGAAGGACACTGCTGTAGGAAAGAAAAGGCAAGCTATAGTCTTGGAGGAAATAATGTTGCAGTCTATGTGACAAAAGTATTATAAATAAAATATATAAAGAATTAAAAGCAGTGCATTAGTCACTTTTGTGTAACTATGACCAAAACACCTGAAAGAAACAGGCTAGCAGAGGAAAGACTTCTTTTGCTTATGGTTTCAGAAAGTTCAGTTCACTGGTGTTTGATCCCATTTATTTGACAGAACTTCATGGTAATAGTGCGTGAAAGAAGAAATTGTTCTGATGGTGAATAGGAGTGGAGCAGAGAGGATTGGGAGCTAGGTAAAATCTTCAAAGCTTGGACTTAGTGGACTACTTTCAAGTAGTTCCACCTCTTGAAGTTTCCAGAACCAAAGTAGAATCTAGGGAGATGGTTCAGTGGGCAAAGTACTTGCTGTGCAACAATGAGGATCTGTTTTAGATCCTCAGCACCATCAAAAAAGGACTAGAGTAGTAGCACATATCTGATTGGGGAGCAGAGACAGATAGTTCCCAGGGACTTGCTGTCTGAAAATGTAAGATGGAAAACAGAGGAAGACACCTGACATCAACCTCTGGCCTCTAAACGCACAGCACAGGCAAGCGCACATGCCATCTAGGAGTCAAGCATTCAATAAATGAGCCTGTGTCTGGCATTTCATATTCAAATCACCTGGCACACAATGCAAAATATGTCTGGCCTAGCTCTAGAATTCAAGATGCATTTATTCTATCTCTAAGTGTTTCAAAGATTTAAGCATTCCACCACTATTCAAAAGCTTAAGTCCAAAGCTTTCTTTAAGATCCAAGGCAAATACTCTGCTGTAATTTCTTAAAACAAAAAGCAAGTTATATACTTTCAAAATACAGTGCCTCTGAGTAAACATTCCATTTCAAAAGGAAGTGAATGGGGGTGTAGAAGACAGAGATGGGATCAAAGCAAGACAGAAACCCAGAAGAATAAAAATTAAATTGTGTAGCTCTATGAATGAACATCTGGAATGTGGTCATGTGATTGTGCTCTATGGGGTTTTAGAAAGCTCTGCCCCTGTGCCATTGAAATTTGTAACCCACATGGCTCATCTAGCTTTACATATTGTCTGCTGCTTTCCTTAGCAGATGTTCCAGATTCCTAGCATCCCCAGGATTCTGGGGCTTCCAATATATGTTTGGCTTCACTCCCATAACTTCATACTGATATGAAACCCCACTGAGGAAGCACTTTCTGGGGTTCTGAATTTATCACAAATTGCTTGATCTCTCAGGCTCTCTTCTGAAATCTTGGTGGAAACATCAGTGGCCCTAAAACACCTACATTCTGCAAGTCTGAACAAAGGTTATGCAGATGATGACAAGGTGTACCACAAGATGGAGCCAGAAACCCCTGAGAGGTTGACTGGACTGGTCATTGAATTCCTGGGAGCCCAGTACAGTGAAATAATAAAAAGGAAACAATGGCTTAGGCTGTCCTTTTGCTAATAGTAAGCCCCAGGGGATCTTTCTTCTGGTGGGAAAGATTGCTCTTTCATACCCTTCTGCCTGCAATGGTGTGGTCTATTCAGTTCCTGAGATGAACTCCAAGCATCTTTTCAATTGCACTGATGCAAAGCAATAAAAGTTCTTTGTAATGGTGCTAATCTCTTTAACAGCTATACCTCCTTCTCTGTTTGCTTAAACACGCTCCTTTCCCAGCCAAGCTACACATTTTCCAGGTAGTTCCACTTGGCAGTTTGCTCCCAGTTCTCATTGTAAACCTGTCTAAAAGCAGCCAGTAAGTTCCATGCCAACATCTAAATGCTGTGCTATCTTGACATTTTCTCTGCCAAATTAATTGACTATTTTAAAAATAAATAATTTATTGAGAATTTCATACTTGCATATAAGGTGTTTTGATCAAATCCATAGCCACTTTCTCCCCTCCTACTCATCCCATATCTCCCCATCACTTTTTTCCTGATAACTTCATGTGCTCCTTCTTCTGTTATTTATTTATTTTTTAATGGGGTTTTTTTACTCTAACACCCCCACCCAAAGAGGTAGCCCTAAAATCTTTTAGGGATTAGATAAAAGCTCCCAAATATTTCCAACACTTTTGGCCTTCGAAACAGAGTAGGTTGCTATCAGGTCCAAGGATATTATGAGTTTTAGCCAAGAAACTGGCTACTTTTCTTTGGGGTCTTTTTACCCTAACTGCCTAGCCAATTCCTACTTCCTATTCTTATCACACCGTCCTCTGAAGAGGTTACCTAAATTGCCAATAGGGAATCAGGATGCTCTGGCTTCTTCCATGCTGAACAGGGACACAGGGTGAGACAATTTGTGTACCCCTTCAGTGAGTCTATCTAAAAGACTCCCAAATTGCATACTTCTTATCTCAAGGAGAAAAAGAAAGTCTTTGAACTGTGAATAGGAGATGTGAAAGAAAAGTAAAGGCAAGAGTAATTAGCATTATAAGTTCCAGACAGGGAACTAGAAAAAAGACAGAACAGGGCAATTTTCAAATGTTCATATGA
>NW_008354281.1:4958524-4993147 GCF_000622305.1 Nannospalax galili
ATGAAAGTCCATAGGAATTTCTTGACAAGAGCTTCCAAAAGCATCCCTCTATTGGGTTCCTCCTCATTTTTCCTTTGACTTCCAAGGCTGGACTCTAGAGTGATGGATTCAGGATTTCTTTCAGGTATTTTGGTAGCTGTTGGAGTGGTTAGAATCAGTGTCAGTTCCCTCTCAAAGACTTAAGCCTAATGTCTGGAAAGTGTAAGACCTTGAACTCTTAAATATACTGATGACTTTACTCTTTGGTTACACTTTCTTTTTGGGTGTTTAAGACCAAACAGTTGGCCCAAATAAATCAATTTATTTTTACACTTAAGGTCATTTGAAGATCTGTTCTTCAGGGGTCACACGGGCTTGGGAGGAGCTCCTGGCTCCTTTCTTTTACCAGTTCCATCTGTGTGAAGGTAAGTCAAAGGTCCTGCTCAACCATGTCTGGCTTCACTTGAAAGCATGAATGAGATGTTTCCTCTGAGTTGACCCTCCTCTTTGTAGACTGGACACTGGTTCAAGTCCATCTCGTGGGATCTCCATGGCCTCCCTGAACAAGATAACAGGTGACTCACCACAGTTACAGGACATTTTGAGAGATGTTCCATAGTCCCCTGGACCTTATTCAACCTTGGAGGGCAAGGGGCAAAAACTGTCCTTTAAGTCCCTGTGACCACATTAGTATAGGCCTCAAACTATGTCTGTTAAACATCCAATAAGGTTAGTTCCACCAGTTTGGTACTTTTAATTATCATGTGCTATGTAGGTAAAGCTTGGGTAAAAAAACAAATATTCTCAGATAAACTTTGACTAGATCTATATTTTGTTCCTTAAACTAGTTGACTAAACTATGACCATAGACATTTTAAGATTAGTGTATATTATTTTTGTCTTATCCTTTATATATCATGGCAAACCTAGACAGACCTTCATCACTTGCTAAGGCTTTCTCATTTTTTCTGTCTATTTTGGAAAATATCTCCATTTCCATATCCTTTTAACATCTTTTGCATTCTCATTTTCTTTTTTTTAAATAATTATGAGACATAATAGCATTAATAAATAAATATTCCATCTGTTGTGAGACTTCTTTTCCTGGGGATACTAAGCAATCCTTCTTCCCTTTCAAGATTCTAGTGTTGAGCCAATGTTTGATTAATGTTTTACTGGGGATCCAATGAATTTATTGAGCTTACTTACCAAGATAACTGAGGGGTTGCTGAGGTATATGTATGACCTGAGGGTATGCACACTGGAAAGCCTTTACCCAGCATGGGTCATGTCTCCTCTTCCTAGCCTTCCCCACGTTGTATACTTTAGCCCTCCCCAAATCCAGGAGGCCACGTGGGTCAAATTACATACAGTTGGCTGGGAAGAGTGGCTGGATAATGCGGTGAGGGTCCAATGACCTTGCCTGGCCTTCCTTTAATGAATGAGCACAACCGTCAACAAGCCCAACTGTGACAATGTTTAGTGATCAGGCTCAGCTGAAGTCATGATGATTGTAGTTATTTCATGCAGAAGGGAGTACCGTATAGCATCATCTTATTAAAGGGACCTGGAATTTAAAAGGATTTGGTGCTAGGATCCACATATGAGGGAGAACATACGTTGTTTGTTTTTCTGAGTCTGTGTTACTTCACTTAGTATTAACAGTTTCTACATCCAAATTAATTGACTTTTTAAAGCTTCTTGAGACAGAGTCTCACTATGGAGCTCAGGTTTGCCTAGAATTTCATGTAGCTAAGTTTATCTTGAAGTTTCGATCTGCCTACTTCTACTACTTGAGTTTGGGCCTATAGTCATGAAGCATCAACTTTGCTAGTAATTACTTTTAAATTCAGCCTCACCCAAGAGTACCCAAAAGCCCCATAAAAATAAATACGTGAAAGAAAAAAGCGATGAATAAAAGAAAGAAAAAAGTGATGGGGAGATGGGAGGTATTGGAGGGGAGGGAGAGGGCATGGATTTGATCAAAACACCTTATATGTATGTATGAAATTCTCAATAAAGTTTTTGTAAAAGTTAAAAAAATCTCAGGACATGGACACATATAGACAAATTCTTTGCCATAATGCAACCAAATGGTTTCCAGTTCATTCTCCAGCACATTCTTTATTCCTGTCTGAAACCTCATGAGCATGGTCTTTACTACTTACATTTGTATAGTTATTTTGGGCTTCTTAATTTCCACCAGAATCTCTACTAAGCTCTGCTCCCTGCATTCTACAGAATCAGTAATATGCTTCCACAATCACTTCCAAATTCCTCTGAAGGTCATTTCCAAAGGCTTGTGAACCACACTGCCAGGAACAGTCACTGCAACAGCTCCACTTCTCTAGTGCCAAGTTTTGGCATTAATTACTTTTGCATAACTGTGCCCAAAATACCCAAAAAGAAACAATTCAAGGCAGGAAACATTTCTTTTGTACACAGGTTCAGTTCATGGTTTTCAGCCCCATGTGCTTGAACAAAACATTATGATGGTGGGATCATGTGAAAGAGGTAGAGGAAACAGAAAGAGAAGAAAGGGCTGAGTATCAGATATAACCTTCAGAGGCATGACCCAGTGGGCTATTTCCTCCAGGTAGGCTCCACCTACTAAACTTTCCAGAACATAGCAAAATAGCATTAGCTACGGATGAAGCATTTAACACATGAGCTTATATAGGGCATTTCATACTCAAATCATAAGTTTTGATAGGGAATTATTAAAAAGCACTAACAGACATTTTATTGATATAAATATATATAGGAAAAATAATTAAGCATCATTAGCTACTAAATGCAACTTTAAAATATAATAATATATTGCTGTACACTTATAAGAATGGCAAAAACAAGACATATAAATTTCACAAGCTGGCAACAGCATAGAGGGTCCAGATCAGTCATTTGTGCCTAGTGGGAAGAAAACACTTGAAATGCCCAAGATACATGTCACTATCTTTATGAGTGGATACTTTTTGCCTGCTCTTCATCTAATAATCTCAATAATTCATGTTTTTAAATATCAATGAAGCATTTCCAAAACAAGCCATAAATTTATCCAGTTTCCAGATATGACACCAAAAAATAATGTACATCCTTCCCAGAGTTAATCTCCCTAGCAATGCTGGAACCTAGTCCTTCCTGTCTTCACAGGAGCTTCGCTCTATCAATTATCCACTATCTCTGGGTAGTTTTAATTTCTTTTCTCTAATAGCTTTTAACCTACAACCTATACATTTGCTGAAACCTTCCTCTAAATTGTGTACTATCCTCCATTTAGTTACTCCCTTTCCTTCTCCTTTCAGGAAAACCATTTAAGACTATGATCTACTTTTACTGTTGCACTTTCCCTCTTTATGTTAACTCTTTAACCCCCTCAGGTCTGCTTTTTGCCTTCCAACACTCCTCTGAAACTGCTTCCACCAAGGTCACCTATAATCTTAGTTACTAAACTCAACTCTTCAACCTTGTTTTTCTTAACATTTAACACATAAGAGCAGAATTTGACCATGTTTTCTTTCTTGAAATTCTCTTCCTTGGCATTTGTAATCCCTTTCCCCTTCTCTCTTGGTTTTTCTTTATCCTTTTTGACTCATTCTTTCTCAGTCTAATTCAAAAGCATCACTTATTTTTCCCCCTACAAATATTGATGTTTCCCAAAATTATTATGACAGAATTTTTCTTGCCCTCCAGACTGCGCTTTTTCACCGCACTCACCCCATATTCTTCTGTTCTCACTTCTGCTGGTAGTTCCCAAGCTATCTTTTCAGATCACGTATTTCTTGCACCTTAAACTCATGAGGCATTTTGATGCTCCTTCAGCATCTCAGTCTCAAATTCCAACACCAATGGACCAGTCTCTAAGCTATTCTTCTTCTCCTATTCCCTATTTGTCACTCATGCTCCCGCTTCTTCCAAGTATCTAAGAAATTACACGATTCTCTCTCACCATCACGTCTTGCTGACATGCATTTCTTAACAGTTTTGGACCTCCTCCATTCATTTCCAACACTAATTTCCTCAGGTAAATCACAATGTCCTTCCCTATTTTCTTTGTTCTTCCTTACTTTAGTCTTGTTTTCTGACGCTCATATTTCAGAATGGGTTCAGTGTTACATGTCAATGAATGGCAGCACTATCACTCTTTTGCTGATTCTTAAATTACATCTTAACACAAAATCCAAACTACTTAAGAAATAATTCATAACCAAATATTTGTGATCTCACCATTACTTTTTGTACCTGTTGGGAACACTTGACAGTTAATAAAACAAAGCATTAATTCACAATGATCAAATATCAAGTTTTTAATTATGCATAGAAATAATACTCAGTCCACTCACAGGTGCTGTATTAGTTACTTTATTCATTGCTATGATTCTGTCAAATCAACTAAGAAAGAGTATTTTGCTCACAGTTTGAGGATACACTCCATCGCAACAAGGAAGGCATGGTGGCAGGAGTGTGAGGTGATTGGTCACATTGTACCACATCCAGGAAGCAGAGAGTAGACTGAGAGTGAAGTGGGGCTGACTATGAACTGTGCCCCTTGTGACCCATTTTCTCCAGCAAGGTTCCACTTCCTAAGTATTCCACAACCTTAAAAAACAGCTCTATGAGTTGGCTACCAAATGTTCAATCACATAAGCTTATGGGAAACATTTCACATTCAAATTAGTATTCATATAAAGGATGGGAGTTCACCCCTGGAATCCCAGAAATCTCAGCATGTAGGAGGTTGAGGCAGGAAGACTACAAGTTTAAAGTCAGCCTGGGCTTTATAATGAGACCACCATTTGAAAAAGAAAAAGGAAAAGCATCTTATCTAATATCCATGTTATTTGGTCTTCCATCTACAGAAAGTTGACTTTTCATCTCATAGTTACAATAATTACATCTGTACTAAAGACTGGAATGGACCAGAGAGAAGAGGAATAACTTCACTTGACCATCTTATCAGGAAAAGCAAAGTTCTTGCTAAGAACTTTTCCTATATTTTCATACAATTTGTATTATTTTTTAAATTTTATTTATTGTTTTTATTTTTATGAGTTATATGCTTCCTCATTGAAATAAATTCTGAGAAAACCACTCTAGCTTTTCCAAGACTCTTGGTGCAGGCAGACATGGAAGGAAACAATTGGAAACTGATTAAGCAACCAATTCTTTGCTAGCCCAGGATTAGTCCAGTACTAGTCCTCTCCTCTTACATGCACACGGTGACATCCTAGATTCCTGGAAACATAGATAACTTTGCATTCTTTATACTCTCTGTTAAAAATGTTCCCCTCCCCAACCTTCTCTGATCGTTACTTGGATAACTCCTGTTATTTACCTAGAGTGAAAGAGTTCCTTGGCACTTAACAGTTACACTTAGTCCCCTATAGATATTGGCAAAACCTTTGCAATTTCTTTTAGAATTTAAATTATGTAAGTAATTCTCTTTCTCTCTAAGAATGCTCTAATTCCTTGAAGGTTGATTTCTTTTTATATCATATTAAAATAGCCATTACACCAAAATTGTGATTTTAACCATCTTAGGTGCATATTACATGGCATTAATTACATCAAAAATTTTATGTGTAACCACTGTTTCCAAAGTATTTTCACCCTAAACAGAAATTGTACCATTAAGCAATAACTCTCTATTCCCTTTCTAGCACCTGATAAAATTTAATTTACTTTCAGTTTCTAGGACTTTGCCAATTTAGATATTCATGGAATAAAATAAACCGTGTTCCCTAACATGTGGCATTCTATTTAGTACAGTATTTTCAAAGTCCATCTACATCATTATATATATATATATATATATACTGATTTACTGATATGACTGAGCTTTTCCAGTCTCATGGTAGAAGCAGAGAAGGAAGGAAATGTTTGAAGCCTGTTAGGTGCACACAGCACACTTCATTATGCCCAACCACCTCTATTTTCTTTTCTAAATCTTCTGTATCTTTATGTTTAGTATACTGCACAAGAATTGTCTCAGTATTCACTAACATTATTGAATGGGTTAATAAAAACATTTTTTGTACCTTTTATTTAGTTTCATAAAATATATGTCAAATATTCATTTTGAATATGAATTTGAATATTAAAAATTTAGAATAAGAAAACATGGAGTAAACATCTAGACTTCTGAAGTACTCTAAACATCAAGAAAACAACCCAATAAAAATGGAATGTATCACTAAGTGTTTTGAAGAAAGGTATTGCATGATATGATGTGTATTCTAGAAAATTACAGATATGATAAAGAATGAATAAATATTCATAACAGACACATCCATTTACACATATTGTTTTTCTACATGAAGAATGTTAAAAAAAGAACATCGTTAATAATTCCTAGGGACCTCCTTGTAGAACTTCAGTTTTTTTGATAAATTCAATTTTCCTTTTCAAAATTTATTTATTTATTCATTTATTTTTATTTTATGTGTATGATAATTTTTTCTGCATGTATATAAGTGCATCTGTGTTGTGCAACACCCACAGAGGCCAAAAGTCAGCATCAGATCCCCTAGAACTGAAGTTAAGGATGTTTGTTAGCAGCCATGTGAGTGCTGGGACCCATACCCAGGTCTTCTGGAAAAGCAGCCATGCTTTTAACTGCTGAGTCATCTCTTCAGTCCCTAAAATATTTGTTTTGATGCAAGAATTTTATCTACTTTATTTTGATGATATTCAAACCCCCTACCCCCTCTCCACCTCTACCTTACCGTCTCTTCCCTAACTTGATGTCCTCAATTATTATTATTTATCTTTTTTCAAAGTTCTACCAAGTTCTGTCTGTATTTCCTAAATGTTCTTGGGTGGGGATTTATCCCTTGGAATCTGGTCAATAGACTAAACATCACACCAATAAAGAAATCTGACTCTCCTCCCAGCATCCAGCAAATGCCAGCAGATCCTCAGCTATGGCTGGGGCTTCCTGCCCAGCTTCCCCATCCATGCTGGGTCCCTGTGTGGCTTGGGTTTCCACAGCTTTTGTGCATGCTGTGACAAGGGCTATAGGCTCATATGTGCAGCTACTTTGTGATGCCCAGACAACAAAATTTCTTTTTATTCATCTACCACCTCTGGCTTTTACAATCTTTCTGACCCCCTCTTCCACAACAGTTTCTGAGCCTTGAGGGGGGCAGTGTGATATAGGTGTCCTATATAGGGTTGAACATTCTGAAGTATCTTACTCTTTGCACACTAATTATTGTGAGTCTCTGTGTTAATTACTATCTGTTGTAAGAAGAAACTTCTCTGGTGAGAGTTGAGAGATGCACTAATCTATGACTATAACAATAAATCATTAGGAGTCAGTTTAATACTGTCTATTTAGCAAAATAATAGTAGTAGGTTCTCCCCTATGGTTTGTGACCTATTCAACCCCAGGTTCTTTGACTCTGAAAACAGTATCGGGTATGGACTCCATCTTGTGATGCAGGCCATAAATTTAATTAGAAGGTGTTTGGTTTCCCCTAACATTTGTGCCACTATTGCACAAGTGGGTCTATTTTGCCAAGCCAGTTGTTGTAGCTCACAGAATTCACGGCTGTATAAAGTTGATGATTACCTTTCTCTGCCAATAACAATAGCAATTTCTAGTACTATGGAAGCTAGCCAACAGAGCTGAAACTTCAAGATCAGTACCAGCATGATTTCTCCTTGATTGTTCTCCAACTTAGGCATGTAGTGTCTTCAGCAATAGCATCTTATCATCTGGTGGGTAACCAAGTGCAGTGTCCATCACCTGTATTGTTTGAGAGCCTATGGGATCTCTCTGGTTAACAATTCCAAAAAAGGGAGTCCATTCGTGGCATTGGGGTTTTCATTTGCTAGACTGTGGTGCCTATCGGTGCCACTGAACCTCTGTTGTACAGTGCTTACAGTTAAACTCTTTTTATATTGCGTATGTATACGTTGAAAGAAGCTTCTATAGAGGTGGGTTTCAATATGACTCTTTCCAATGGCCTTTAGTGTTAGTTATCCCCATTCTTCCTCATCCTTCTGCCCTGCCCTTCATCCCCACCCTATTAGACTCATCCTATTAGTCCCTTTTACTTTTTTTTCTACTTTTTCAGACAGAGTATCCATGTGGCCCCAGCTGACCTGGAACTCACTATGTAAACCAGGCAGGCTGCCTTCAGTCTCAAAGAGATCTGCCTGCCTTTGCCTCCCAAGTCCTGAGATTAAAGGCGTGGCCACCACGTTGGGTCCCCTTTTCCATTTGTATCAATACATTCCATCCCCCCTCCCATGAACTCCCCCCGTTAGTTTCCTGGTCTCTAAGGATTTTCCAATTGAATTACACCTATCTAAAAATTCAAAGCTAGCATTCTTTTTTTTTTTGAGAAAGACTATGTGGTCATGTGACACTTCTATTTCTGAATCTGGGTTACTTGACTTAGAATAATTATTTCTATTTCTGTCCATTTACCTGAAAATTTCATAGTTTCATTTCTCTTAAAAGCTGAATACTATTCCATTTTGTAACTGTGTCATATTTTCTTTATACATTCATCGATTGATGAACATCTGGGTTGTTTCCATCTCCTGCCTATTGTGAATAAAGAAACAATGAACACTAATAAACAGGCATTTCTGTAGTAGGATAGAGAGCCCTCAGGTATATGCCCAAGAATTAACTGAATCATGTGGGACATCTATTTCAGCTTTTTGAGAAATCTCACACTCAATTATTGATACAAATAAATCATTTTCAAGCAGTCCTTGAATTGGTATTAGAGACTCATACACAGTACCAAAAAGTTATGTTAATTAAATAAAAATAGCCTTTTGATTCCAGCTTAGATGATGAGTATGAATGGTAGTGACCAGCACTGTTAGGAACAGCACTCTTAGGGAGTGATGGCCATACCCTCTGTGCTGGATACCTTTAGTGTCAACTTGACACACCTGGGTTGAGGGAGCCTCAATTGGGAAATTGCTTTCATTGGACCGGCCTGTGGCCACGTCTATGAGTCATCTTCTTGATTGTTGTGTGATGTGGGAGGGCCCAGAACATTGTGGGTGGTGCCATCCCTGGGCAGGTGGGCCTGTGTTGCATAAGAAAGCAAGTTGAGCAGGGGCCAGGAGAGCAAGCCGGTAAGCAGCACCCCTCCATGGCCTGTGCTTCAGCTCCTGCTTCCAGGCTCCTGCCTTGGGCTCCTTGATGAGCTGTGACCTGGGAGATGTAAGCCAAACAAATCCTTTCCCCTCCAAGTTGGTATTGGTCAGAGTATTTTGTCACAGCAATGAGGAAACAAACTAAGACAGAAATTGGTACCAGAGAGTGGGATATTGCTGTGACAGACCTGACCTTGGTGTTTTAGGGAGGACTGTGGAAGTGTTTGGAACTTTGGGCTGGAAAAGCCATTGCGTGCTCAGTTTGTTGCAGTGGAGCTTGGAACAGTTATGCTGAAAGAGTTGTAGACGATGGAGGCCTGGCTTGTGAAGCTTCAAAGGCAAGCGGAGACTATCAGGGCTGTTCGTGTGAGATTTTGGATTGAGAATCTGTGGATTCTTGTTGTCTGGAGCTGAAGAATCAGCTCTGATTAAGAAGAGACCAGACCCTGAAGTAAAACCTTTGCTTTACTGGGACAATTGATGCTGGTTAGCTGGGGCTGAAAAATCAGCTATAAGTAAGAAGAGACCAGCATCACTATGGTAAAATCTGGGAGGTATTTCCTTAGGATCAGCACACAGAGGGGACCTGAACCTCCATCTCTAGCTGGAAGCAGGACTTGGTAATGTATAAGAGTCTCCTGCATTGTTCTGGTGTTGAAAGTGTGAAGGGGTCACAGAGAACAGCTGAGGCTTGGCACTCTGAGAGGCCAGGAAAGGCCATGGGTGAAAGTGCAGCTTCAGTTGCAGTGAAGACCCCAGGATCGAAGGGGTCATGGAAAGAATCTGAGGCCTTTGCACCCTAAGAGACAAGAAGAGGCCATTGGTGAAGGTGCAGCCTCAGTTTCAGTGGAGACACCAGTTTTTTGGCGATGCCAGGACCATGGGACAACCACCAAGGACAGCGGCAGGTATGGAATGGAGCTGGCTTGGGTCTGCAAGACCAGCTGTGTGTGCTGTGGACAGCAGAGTCAGAGAAGTGGAGCTGCTAGAACCCTATGGAGCCCAGAAGATCGTGAGTGAATCCCAGATGTTCAGCCTCGAGCTACTTTTCTGGATTTTGGTTTTGCTTAGGTGTGCCCAGTTCTTCCCTTTGAAATAAGACAGTACTTGTTTTGGATTTTACAGACGCCCACCCACAATTTAAAAAGAGACTATGGACTTTTAAGTGTTTGGATTTTTTAAGGACTGTGGGGTTTTTAAGTTTGTACTGTCTTATGTTGTGATATTAATGCTAATATTGTGTCTTGGGGACAAGAATTAGAAAGGTTATGATTAAATAGTTATGTGTTTGTGTATCAAGTTGACAAGGGGCCAGTTGTGCTGGATAGCTTTAGTGTCAACTTGACACACCTGAGTTCAGGGAGTCTCAAATGGGGAATTGCCTTCACTGGACAGGACTGTGGCCATGTCTGTGAGGCATCTTCTTGACTGTCGTGTGGTGTGGGAGGGCCCAGCACATTGTGGGTGGTGCCACCCCTGGGTAGGTGGGCCTGTGTTGAATAAGAAAGCAGGTTGAGCAAGGGCCAGGGGAGTAAGCCAGTAAGCAGAGTTCCTCCATGGCCTGTGCTCCAGCTCCTGCTTCCAGGTTCCTGCCCTGAGTTCCTACCTTGGGCTCCCGGATGAACTGTGACCTGGAGATGTAACTGAATAAACCCTTTCCTCCCCAAGTTGGTATTGGTCAGAGTATTTTGTCACAGCAATGAAGAGACAAACTAGGACACCCCTCCACTTCCCAACTGCATATCAAAGTTTAAGGGTGACCTAGAAAACACAGACTAAGGATGGCAAAACTTCCATCTACACAGATTCTAGAACAATGAACTGACTAATGTAAGACTCTTTTCTACAGTAGTTCTGGCCAATGAATTAATAAGAGAAGTGATGCATGACACTTAAAGGGAAAACCTGTAAGATCCAGTACCCACATAAATCTAATGCCTTCAAGTACCAATTCCATTTTGTTGATAACATTTAGGATACTTACAATCAAGAACTACATTTGATTTTTGCTTTGTCGTTGTAATTTAGGAAAGCATTTATATAACGTTTCCTTATTAACAGGTCACAGTAAAGGCTCTGAGAAGTCCTAAATAATATAATTGTAATTTTTCATGCAATGCTAAGATCTTTGAAGTTAACGCCATTATATAATACATCAGTGAATAATCACACACATAAATCATATCAAAGATCAGTTGCATGGAATTTCCCCCATACAAGAATTTGGAACACTTGGCCAGTGCTTTTCAGGTAGAAAAAAAATGAGAGCGTAAAAGTCATTGCATAGCTCCTAAGAGAGTATTATATGCCATAGACTTCGCAAAGTGAAAGCATGTCTAGAATCATAACTAGAGGAAAGATGAGAAGGTGTTCTCATCACCAAGACAGGAAAACTATAGACCAGCATCCTTGATGAACCGAGATACAACAATCTATACTAAATACTCACAAATTGAATTCAGCAACACATTAGAGGAGCTCACACAACATGAACAAATGGGCTTTATTTCAAGGATTTAAGGATAGCTAAACATATGAAAATCAATAATCACAATAAAATAGACAAATATAATCAAATGCGGAAATGGCATTATTATTGCAAGAGGTGTAGAAAGCCTTTGAAAAAAAATCCAACATCTCTTTGTGATAAAATGCTAAATAAAACAGCTGTAGAAAGATCTTGACTCACTATTGGAAAGATTACAGATGATAGACCAGCAACAAATATTATACATGGAAAAAATGAATGTTTTTATTCTAAAACCAGGAACACATCAAGAATGTCCACTTTCACCAATTTTATTTAAGTAGTAGCTGAAACTGTAGCCATATAAATAAGGCATGAGGAAGAAATAAGTGAAACAAATAGAAAGTGATCAAATTATCCCTGATTGCAGATGATAGGATTCTGTGTATAGAAAATCCTGAGCACCACAGAATGATAAATCAAACAGAGTAGCAGAATACAAAAGCCTGCAAAAAATGGAATTTTTTTTCTAATACCAATAATGTATCACATGAGAAATAAATCAAGGAATAATTCCATTTATAATAGCCTCAAAAAAGAAAAAAAGAGAGGAAAAAACTAGGAAAAACCTAACCAAAGAGGTGAAAGATCTTTACAATAAAATCTAAAACGTTGAAGAAAATATTAATAGGACACTTGAAGATGAAAATAAAATCTATTATATTCACGTACCAGGAAAATTAATATTGTTAAAGTGGTCATGTTGCCCAAAGCTATCTTCAATGCAATTCTTATCAAAATCTTAATGATGGTCAATCAAAGTAGGAAAGTCAATCCTGGTACTTATATGAAAGCACAAAAGACCTAGAATAACGAATATATTCTTGAACAAAACAAGCAGTCAGAAGCATCATAGTATCAAACATAACATGATTTAACATATTGCATACATGTATGAAATTCCCAAGTAAATTATATATATGCATGCATATGCACCAATGGAATAGAAAAGAGGACCCAGGAATTGTCTCATACTGCTACAGCCAACTGATTCTCAACAAAGGTGCCAAGGACATCTGTTGAACAAGACAGTCTCTTCAATAACTGGTGCTGGACACTTGGAAGTAGAAGTTTGAAAGTAGATCACAATCACTTTTCCAGAAAATTGAGCTACTAAAATGGGTCAACATTCTCAATATCAGACACAAAAACTTGAAATTACTAGACAAAGACACAGGAACAATATTTTAAGTTATCATCACAAGCAATGATTTCCTGAATAGGACCTCAATAACCTGAAATCAAAGCAGGAATTAAAAAACTGGGTTAAATCAAATTAAAATGCTTCTGCATAACAAAGGAAACAATAAACAGAACAAAGACACAGCTTAGTGAATAAGAGAGAAATTGTCAAGTTGTCCATCTGCCAGAGAAATAATGTAGAGAATATATAGAGAAATTTAAAAATTCAGCATTGGATCAACAATGGAAGAACAAGTGATCCAATCAATAAATGGACCAATGATATGAACATATATCTCTCAAAAATAAAAAGTACAAAAAATAGAAATATAAGATGTCCTCAATATCTTTACCCACGAAAGAAATGCAAGTTAAATCTACATTGACATCCCATCTCTATTCCAGTCCAGCTGGCTATTAAAGGGCTGGAAAGGTGACTCAGCAACTATGAGCACTTGTTTCATAAGCCTGAGGACCAGAGTTCATATCCCACCTCCCATGTAAAAGCCAGGTGTGGTCCTGCACATGCCTATAACCCAAGCATTGAGGAAGACAGAGTCAGGGGTATTGTTGGGGCTTGCTGGCTGCCAGCCTAGCCCAAGCAAACAAAACAAGCAAAAAGAACAAAAACCAACCAAATAAAACCAAACAAAACTAACCATAAGTTAGCATTCAGTTAGAGACCCTGCCTAAAAAACCCCAAAGACTAAGGAAAAGATTGATACGAAGAAGACATCAGATTCCCTCCTTTGGCTTCTGAGCTCACACGGGTGTGTGCACATGCCCATACACACATATATTCACACACACCTCACAAATATGCTCACACATATACCCACATAAGACAACAGTAAAATCAAATGGAACAAAATAAATGGTTGTATGAAATTGAGCAGAAAAAACAAATACTGACAAGGATGTGTGTGTGTTGGGGGGGCGGTAATGAACCCTTATTAGACTATTGGTGGGAATGCAAATTAGTGGAGCTACTATGGAAAACAACATGGAGGCTATCAAAAAACACTAAGAACCACCACATGATCCAGCTGCCTTATTCACTCCTGAGCATATACCCGAAGGAAATGAAGTTAGCACACATATTTACTGCAGCGTTAAGCACAATAATCAAGTTATAGAATCAACCTAAGTACATATTGATGGGTGCATATTCATGGATGCATATATATGTATATACGGTCATCATCTTAAGCAACATATAAGAGACTAAGAAAGTCAAGTGCCGTATGTTTTTCTCACATATGTAAATGCAGAATTAAGATGATCTTAAAAAGTAAAAAAACTACGAGGGGAAGGGGAAAGGATGGGGACAGACAGGAGAAAAGGGAGTGGTAGTAAGGGTGGTTATTATCAAAAGCATGGGCAGAAATGCCAAATTAAAGTAGTAAATGTGCATAATTAATATTTAGTAATTATAATAAAATTAAATGAATACACCTATAATATTTTCATTTATAAATGAAATATAACACATTTAAAGACTTAGGAACAAATCACATGGTAGATGCGACATAACTAACCAAACCTAAGAAATAGTAGTTTTGTGTACTAATATACTTAAAGAGATACATTTATTTTCATGGTTATATTTAGAAACAAATATTTCCATTTTTGCGATTTTCTTAATATTGCTTATATCTTAATCTTTGTTGTTTTATGATTTTTAGGAAAAAAGCACAATAATTCTAAATACCTTGAGATGTCCAAATTTTCATTAGCTCTATGCATCACCAAGTGCTGTCCTGACTTCGTGCTGATTAGTAAGAAAAGAAATGATGGCGACACATTTGCATAATGTATTACATTAATATAATTTGTTCTTCCTAATGAGTCACCAAGAAACTCAATTAGGAAGGCTCCTATTAGGGGACCAGCAAACAGTTTCTGGAGATGAAACTCTCAAGCTACTATGAACAGCAGACTGATGATTCATACCGATATCCTCTTACTTTAGCTCAATTGTTTAAAAGGAATGATTGTGGAAAATCTAAGTTTGGAGTATTTGCTTCAAACACTGACTGCATAAGGGTTACGTTCATCAGCCTCCAACAGTCATTTACTGTGGTTGTTACCTCTCTTCTTATCCAGGTTCTGCATAACAAAGGAAAAGCTGTCATTCTCACTGTCCTCTTTCATTCACCTTGTTATCCAATACTGTGATTATTTCCATCACAGCCTCTTTACAGATTCATTTCTTTCAACTCTGTGTTGCATTGAGAATGTGGTAATTCATACCTGGATTACTAAAACAGACTCCTGATGAATTTCCTACACATCATTGACTTTGCTACCCAGGCTTCATCACTTTGGAACCTAACTCAAGAACATATTTTCCACTTCTTCTATGACTAAAAATATGATTCTATAACTCTATTTGCTTTCATGTCAATAATTAAATTTATTATTAATTATTCGTGAAGAACTCATTATTATTCTTTACATCTTTCCTCAGCATAGAGTTTCCATTAAAGCTCTCAATTCTCTATTATCATAATCTTATAGCCCCAATGATGATATAATAATCTTGACCTTCATCTGGTCCAGAATCCTATACGTTAACACTTTTATGAAACTACAAGCTATTAAACAGCAAAAATGGAATTTGGTGGATCACCTAATCCATGAAGGTAATATACTGCATCTCAAGGAAATAGAAGAATACTGTTTTCTTTAAGATATCCATTCCTTATTCAAATGCAGTATGTAACATCACTAAAAACCTTTATAAAGTATAAAAGCATTGAAACTAAAATAGAAAAGTTCAGATTAACTAAGAGACACAAATTCATTTATGTGGACATGCAAACATAAAGGTAGCATGTGTCCTGTTCTTACATCTGGGTGATTAGCACAATTGAGCGAACACATGAAACATAGCTCCTTTATTTTTCTGTGACTAAAAGGATCTCCTAAGGCCCACCTCCCCACAGATTAATTGTAAATAAAATCAGCAACAATTCTGAGTAGTTTAAACAAAGACTTCAAATCATACATGACATTTCACTGGATAAAAACATTGAATCACTCAAATAAGCTACATGGTGCTGCTTTGCTCCATATAACAGTATCATGAGTCACAAATAGATTCATGATCTGGCCACCTGGTACTTCTTGGACTCTATATCTTCCTGGATGATACAGAAAAGTTTCTTATTGATAGTGTAGATTTCTCTAGACTGTACCTGAAATTACATTGATTCTAGTCCTTCAGTACTGTTAGTGAGATGCTGTAGTCCCAACTAGCCTCTCTGGCAAGCTTGACTCAGCTAACATTGGAAGCAAAGATGGGTCAGAAGGTCAATATTTCAAAATCTGTCTTCAACTGACCAAGATGCCCAGCCAGACTAACATCAGCTTGCTATAACCAGACTCTTAAAAGTCCTTCTCTCTCAGACTCTCAAATAAGAATCTAGTTTGGGATGAAACGCGTTCCCTTCCACCCTAATTCTAACTCCTACTTTGTACACATCTCTCAAAAGACAAATATCAATTATACTTACTTATGCTCATTTATAATTTCTTCTCTCTTCTTTCTCATTCCACCAAACCTAAAACTGGAAGACACGGAGTTTTCTTCTGCACTTTTTCCAAACTTAAACTAAGCTGCAGTGGTGGCCAGCAGTATCTCCTCTGCTGTAGGAGCATTCTTATGAACATGAGCTATGCAACCTTGGCAGTTAATGATAAAGTGGGAAATAAATCTGGAAAGTTGCTTTTCCAGATGACAGTCTGCTTGCTTATTAATTCTGTTCTGATTTCCTAAAGCTGGACTCATCTTATATTTTTTGTCTTTCTCTTTGAATGCCTTGTAAGACATTTCCAACATTTCCTCCCTAGCCATGTCATTCCTGAGGCAAAATCCCAGAGAGATGAATGCCTTTGGCCAAAGGAATGAAGGTCATGTACCTAGAAAATGAGGAGTGGGAGAAATCACATTAAAATTTAAAACTATTATCCTTGGTAGGAAGGATTTAAGCATGCAGTATATAATTTCTTACTCACTCATTTAAGATTGAAATTTTCCATATTGTACTTAACTCTAAAAAGTCTTCTATTTCATGCTCATTATTTAAACCGTCCCCTCTCTCAAATCCTCCCTTAAAATTTGTCTGAAACCTTTTTAAAGAAGGGAGCCTGAAGGTCTTTTCTTAAAGACAAGAAAGCAGGATGAATTTAAATAGAAGACATAATAAGATACACCAAGCATATAGGATGAAGAATTTAATAAGCTCACCTCTTTAAAGTGGCTTTCTTCACCAAGTTTTTACATTTTAACTCCTTGTTTTATTATTATCTCTAGTGTAGATATTCATGGGCTTTAATGCTTTCCATTTTGGAACACATCAAATTCATTTCAACCTCTTCTAATAATACTTAATTTAAAATAAAATGCCAGTAAGTATCACATTGAATTTCCTTCTTACTCAAGTGGAGATGGTAATGCATTTCTACGATCATCTCAAGAAATCTGTGTAGAAAAAATGGATAAAGTTTTAGGATAATTTAAGCTTATTAGGGAAACAATAGGAAGTATAATAATTCACATTTCTAAAGTTCACACTTTCTCTGCCCACTTTTTAATTTACTATATTTGAAGCTTCTTGGAGTCTATTCTATGCTCACAGATATTTCATATACATATATAAAATGAAAGTAATTTGGGTTGTAAATAGATTTAGTAAACAGTTGATACAATGAGACAATAGTAAAACAAAATTAAGAACTATGTGGTTTTTGAATTGTTAATTTTATTGAAGACAAAATGATGTTTGTGTAGAAATGTAATTTGCAGTATTCAGATTTGTTCCTTTAATTTTTATTAGATGTTTTGGGCCAGAAGTAAATTTCAACACCACTGAGGTAGCTTCTGGCAAAATTTTTAAGTAAGTCCCAAGTTATCACAGCAGGCTGCGCTGGCTCTCAAGGTTACTAATTTTAGGCCATAAAAAGGAAAAGATGATTTTCAATTTCAAGTTTGTTAAATCAGTAGTACTGTACATAAATTACATCTTACTCTTTCATAATACAGAAGTGTGAACAGTTTGCTTAATAAATTTTATGATACACTTACTGTGCTTTAACCCAAGGCATTTTAAATAACTTAAACAGACCATGTTCTTTTGGTATCTTGACAAATTTAAGAATTCCGTAATTATTTCAAAAATGATGAAAGATGCCACACTGGAAGGGGTGCTTCAAGTCTCCCATTGTTTCCAGCAGATTTATGAGCTGGAGCTGTAAAAGTTCTACATATTTTAAAGTGTGTGTGTGTGTGTGTGTGTGTGTGTGTGCGTGTGTGTTTGTGTAAACATATTTGCTTTCTTTTCTGTTTTCTTGGGAACCATTTAACACATAGTTGAAATGGAAGAGAAATGAGTGAAGCGTAGATCCATCACCCCCATATTAAAGAAATACCATGTTAAAAATCTGTTCCTCTTTCCCGGACTGGGCACACTTTCAGATAAAAGAGCCTTGCTGGATATCCAAATATTGATAATTGCTATCCAGCATCATGTTTTATGCTGGACCTGTCTTGTACAGAAAGAAACACAACCCTTTTCAAGTGAACCTGGGTGGCCCTTGTTTAGCAGGTTCAAATCTCTGTGGAATAACTGTGAAGCTAGAGTGCAGAAGAAAACAAATATTAAACACGTTTGCTGACTTTTCTAGCACCAGTGTCTTACTTCCAACTCCTACGAAAATGTCCCCAGCTGGTGGCCTGGAATTTGCTATTGAGATCAGGCTGGCCTCAATTCTGCATCCTTACTGCTGAAATTAAAGATGTGTGCAACCACAGCTGCTTTTATTTCTTTGTATCTAAAAACTTTATATAATCTACTAAATGCGAAGTAGGTGCACTTAAAACTCATATTTCATAAGCCATTTTGGAATAGTTGACAGAGACAAAATATTCACTATTAATGAAAATATTCACTATTAACTGTTTTATTTCTCTTCAAAGAAACAAACAAAAAAAACACACTTTGTTTTTATGATTTTTTCCATTTTTCTATATAGTGAACAATGAACCCATATGAAAAGTTTGATGTTATATTGGAAATAATTATTATTTAGTTTCCCCTGACCATGTATTTTCTTTGAGCTTTTTTCTTGGTATGTTCCTTCCCATTGGCATCTTGGTCTACCTCTAATCTCAGGAATCCCTAGCTTGACTCTTCTTTTTGCCTAGAATGTCCTTCCCTCAAATTACATCATTCAGATCTCTGCTCAAATGTCACCAGACCAGACAGCTCTCCTCTGACCATATTGTCTTTCTCTATTCCAGACACTGTTTATTTTCCTTCCTAGTATCTGTTGCCAACAGTCCTTAATATACTTTAAATTTTTCTCACTTCCACTAAAATGTGAGTTTTGCAAGGGCAGGGCTTTGTTCTGTTCATTACTGTGCCCCCTATGTACATAGCGGTTCCAGCATAAATTACAATTTAATGAATGAGGACTCATTCCTAAGCACAGAACAACTGGATCTGTGTACAATGTTTTATCTACTGTTTTTACAGTCATATAGGTTCTTGTTTGAATGTCAGTATGACTGAATAGAAAATATTTAGATACGAATCATGAATGGAAAATAGTAAATAAATATTATATGCATTTTGAAATCCTGATTAAATATAAAAACTTAAAAGAGACTTTCTCCATATTCTTGTTTTACATACCTTCTAGATTTTTAATGAGAAATTGCTGCATGAAGTACAAGAGAATCTGCTTCGTATTGAATTCCACTTATTAGGAAAGAATGTTGATACCTTTACCTAATGCAGCCAGCAATTACCTTTTAGTTTTGAAATAAACTCATTTAAAAATATTTCTGCAAAAGGAAGTTATTTTAAAAACGTTTGTATTATTTTCTCTCTGAAAATTGTGTAGAAATAAGTGATAGGGTCTGGGATGAAGCTCACCCTTACTGATATGTGAATGAGAAAGGATCATCAGAGATACAGATGGGCATAGGTGCTGTTATTACTGACATGCAATTGGCCTGGCAAACAGTAATGTCAATAATACGTCATGGGGCAATTCGGAAGCTTTTATGTTGCTGCAATGTTCCCTTCCTCCCTACTTTCACTTCTTTGGGGACATAAACTTAAATCACACACAGTTTAACATTTCAGGGACCCAGATCAGCCTCTATTCTCACTGAGGAGAACACAAACGCTGAAAATACTGCCATCAATTCCCTGTGTTTCCCTGCCGAATACTTTCTCCATGGCTGTGGTGGTTCATAAAAGCTACTGCAAAGTTGTCTTGCTGGGACATTTATTGCAAGGTTTTGTTTCTTTTGGGCTCTTACAAAATGCCTTTTGATGATCATTAAATGTGATTATTTGACATGGAAGATTAAAGGATATGTTCAAATAGGTTATCACTGAACACCCTCTATTTTTAAAGTATTCTTACAGTTGTCAGTTCAAGGTTATTT
Source organism: Nannospalax galili (assembly GCF_000622305.1). Lineage (NCBI taxonomy): Eukaryota > Metazoa > Chordata > Mammalia > Rodentia > Spalacidae > Nannospalax > Nannospalax galili. Next base: position 4,978,801 of record NW_008354281.1, read on the forward strand.
AGAAAATGCAAATACCTCAGTGAGATTTATTTCTTAGGCTTACAAGAACATATTCTGTAAAGAGAGCTATCCACACAAGTGCATCTAAATGCTCCACAGAGAGTTAGTTCATATTGTAGATATCAGCAAAATGCCAGTAAGGAAATTACTGAAAAATAGAATAGATGCCCAACATTTCATCATATAAATACTTATCATTAGGATGTTAGAGTAGTTCCTGCCAATAATTTACCTAACACAACATATCTATATTGGCACATATGTCTATATGTTATATAAGTAGACATTTATATATTTTGTATATGTTCCTAGTCACTTAGCGTAGGGCACACAGTGTGTTATATTTCCACATTGTGTTTTAACTATTGTTATTTTCCTCTTAAAATAACATCAATCAAGGGGATGTTCGTCACCATTCCCCATTACTGGATACTTAGATTAATTCTGATATTAGGCCATTACTAATAAGGCAATGATTAATATTACTGTATTACTGTCCCCAAAGATTTTTTTTTTGCTGTGTATTGAATTTCTACTTTTTTTTTCTAGCGAGATCCCAGGTAGGGTTTTACTTGATTAGTAATTAGAAATATTTCATAAAACTCATTGCAATATGACTACATAAATTTCAAAAAATGACACTGGACGTGTTTACATGCAAATTTCTTGATGATTTTGTCATGCTGATTATCCACTGAAACCTTTTCAGGTACTAAGCAAATAAATAAGGATCATCTCATATACCTGGTTTTTAGTTTTTTCTCATGTGTGACCTTGTGTGACATGCCTTATACCATGTATTACAACTTCTTATAGATTATATTTTGAATATATTTCTGTTTTCTTGCGTTTCTACTTTAAGTATAATGAAAGTCATTGGTATCAGACATACAGAAGGCAGCTTCTGACCAATTTCTATAATTTCTTCATATAAGATGAGATATTTGTTCAATAATTCCACAGATAAATTTTCTAAGTTGTTTTGTTTCACTGAGGCGAGGTACCCCTGTGTAGGTAACACTAGCTTCCAGCACAAATCCTTGGGTCTCAGCCTCCTGATTTCTGGTGGAAGTATGCACAATTCACAACCATTTTCAGGATTTGTTACTAAAATTTTATATAGATGTTTAAAACATTTATGAATGAACATATTTTCATGTTACCTATTATTTATGGTAGAAAACCTCACACTTCCCATAATGGCCCATTTATATTTCCTTATATTTAAAACACAATTTCACCTTTAAAATGTGCTTAGATTTATTTATTGGCGTATGATGCAAAGGGTGAGATTTTTAATCATATTTTAAATAAGTTTTTCCAATAAGATTCAAATTTCCCATCAGTTTTCCTTCCTCCATTGTTATATTAAAAATTAATGAGCCAAAGAATCTATTTCTGACTTCTCTATTCTATCTCATTGGCTTAATTACATTTTCCAGTACTAGAGTCTAACTCTTTAACAATTAAAATTTATAATGCTCAATCCCCTCTAATTACACTTCTTTTCAGAATTTTATCTTATAATTGACCAAATTATAGCTGATGTAAATTTTAAAATCTTTAAAAATTATATTCTGCTTTTTAAGAAATAAATTGTTGTTTTGTGATATAAATTGGATACATTCAATAAAATTGTTTCATGTTCTTTAAGTGGTCTTTTTTAAATTGCTGATAATATTATTCTTATACAAGAAAGTGTATAAGATAGTAATATTTTTAATGTAATAATAAAAAGGACATAAATGCACTCACTTTCTTAGGAGAGAAATTCCATTGCTTTCAAAGCTCTGTGTCCCCTTTCCTAAAACTTTCCTTTCTTCACTCAGACATAAGTATGCCTTAACATTTATCTTAACTTCTTGTTTCCTAATGGTTTATTTAACCATCTGTATTTGAAATCTCAAACAACATAATTTTGTTTTAAGCTACAGGTGATTTTTTTGGATCATCTTTCTTTTAACTTAAAGAAATGCTTTGATGTTTCTAAAAACTACTCAGTTTACGTATTTTCAGTGTGATGCAGTACTCCAATTGAGTAAATACAATTTATTCATCAAGATTTCTCTTTATGAAATTTAGATACACTCTTCTTTGTAACAGTTGTAAGCAGGGCTTCCATGAACATTTTGCCTGTCTCCTGGGATACATCAGCAATTTCTCAAGGTGCACATAATAAATTACTGAGTGATTGGGCAGGATTGATGGTATTGACAAATTGTTCTCCAAAATGTTTGTAACTATTGACATTTTTCTTTTCCTCAATGATGTTGATATTTTTAGATTTTCCTTCTTCACATTGCACATAAAATATGTAAAAGATAGTCCGTTGTGGTTTAGATTTACATACTGATATGAATTTATGGATAATTTCATGTTTTTATTGACCCTTTTTATTTCTTCTGTAAAATATTTGATCAAATCTTATTTTTAATTAATTCCTAGGAAGCCTATATATTCTAAGTTTTCTCTCATGCAAAATTCATTTAAGTCTTGACTTTTGATGAGCAGAGAATCATTTTAATATAGACAATTTATCAATCTTTTCCTTTATGACTATCATTTCTAAAAAGTTTCATTAAAGTATGCTTTCTCAGTTCTAGACTATAACTTTTGTCTACCTGAAATTAATTTGGAATTAATTAAAAGTATTTTTTCTTTTCTCCCCCATTGCTCTTCAATGCTGCCTTCCCTCCTTCCTATTGGTTGGACTTACTGTTGCAGCAATTTCTTCTGAGATAAAACATTCTAACTTGTAGAGAATTTTGTTAAGACAGGATCCGCTAAAGGGAGATGAAACATTTCATCCTGTGGGAAAGCTCATTAAGCTCAATAAGTCTACAGGAAGTAGCTTCAGGAAGTACCTGAAACTGAGAAGATTCACAAGGTCCCTTCCTGCCCAAGCATGAGACAGTCTCAGAACAGCAGAGGTGCTTAGAACACTCTCCCTGTACTTCATACTGCTTAGAAGTCTCTCAGATAAGCCAAAGTGCCTGAAGAGGCTCAGGTCACCTGGGCTGCCTGGAAGAGACACTCTCCTACTGCAGGTTTCCAATTTCAGGAACTTTCATCCATGCTGGTTTGGGAATTTTGAGTCATTTTTGCTCCTGTAAGTAACCCCTCACCTCTACCCCTGTAAGTAACCCCAGTAAAACTCATTAGTTCAACAAGTTGGACTTTGGTGTGCTGTTTGAGGTGGTTATGAAATCTTTAGGCTGTATAACCTTGCTAGAGAAAATGCATGATGGCTGGCAGACTTAAGAGTTTGCTCTCTGCTTTCTGTGTAGTTGAAGATGTGATCTCTCAGATTCCTGCTCTGGTCATCTGCTGTCATGCCTCCCTAACCATATGGACACCCTTCTGTCATTGAACCTGGCGCTTATAGGCTCAGCCAGGCAGTCATTTGTCTCCACCCCTGTTGCACGGGAGTTAACAGATGTTTATCACAATGTCAGATTTTTTAAAGTGCGAGCTGAATACCTGAATTCAGATCCTCATGCTTGTGGCAGGCATTTCAAACCTCCAAGAGGGGTTTAACGCAAGTGGTATTTTTAAAATAAATGAATGCTGTTTGGATAAGCCACATGAGACAGAGTTACAGGGCTAGTAACAATCTACCACTATCAAATCAAAGGACTGAAAAAACAAAAGCCAAAGCAGTTAATGGAATCCTGAGAACTATGTTTGCTTAATTAGCTACCACCTAGTTATCATCTGTATTTATTTTTAACCTAGTGAAATAATCTATCTACTCGTCTCATGGCTTTAGTTTTATTTCTTGAAAACTCTAGTTATAGGTATGTATCTTCTGTGCTCTGTCTTGCGTAATTTTATGTGCATCACTCTCTCTCTAAGCCTTACTTGCCTTCTCTTTGTTTTTCTTCATTGTCCTCAGTTATCTCCCAACAGCCTTTGTGCTGCCTACTGGACTTGCCTTGCTGTCTATTCTGCTTTGTCTATTCTGTTTATTTTCTCTGTGATTTTTTGTGTTTACCGTACTGTTTTCTTGAATTCCATTCAGTTCCAGTTTTACATTTCCTTAATGTCTGGCCATCATTTCTCTGTTTCTTCATTTTGGCCTTTATGTTCCTGCACTGCAGTGATTAATTAGGGTTTTGTTTTCTTTTGATTCTAACTCGGATTGGAATGTTTCATGCTGATTTTTTATATACTTAGTGGGAATTTTAAAAGATAAATTTTCATCATATGTAATACACATGCATTGCAATTTTCTTTAAACAGTTGAAAAAATTTTCTTTGTTTAAAAGCACACCACTTTTATCTTCTAACTTATATTTGAATGAAACTCATTTTCTTACACTAATGGAAAATGATGTGGAGAGAATAACTAACAGCATATCTCCAAAATTCAAAATTATATAACTCTATGTTTGTGCATATGTGTAAAAATATTCTATTTATTATTTTTTTATTTTATGTGTATGCGTGTATTGCCTGAATGTATGTAAGTGCACCCATGTCATGCAATGCCCACAGAGGACAGAAGAGGCAATCGGATCCTCTGGAAGTCACTGGACACTTGTTAGCTACCATGTGGGTGCTGGGATTTGAACCTGGGTCTTCTGCAAGAACAGGTGTTTTTAACCACTGAGTCATCTCTCCAGCCCTTCTTTATTCTGTTTTATGCTTTAGTCTGTTGATCACTGTTTACATCATCAATAACCTAGCTTAAAATTGGCTACTAGTTGAATTTAGATAAAGGAATGTTCCTCCAGGACACTGGAATAAAGAACAGGAAGGTAAAATGAAGGACTGTCCTGGCAGTTCCTTGTGGAAGGCAGTTCTCCATGTGAGACTCTGTCTTTCAGGTACTGGAAACATCTGCCATCAAGTTGCTCCTTTAGGCCAAAGGTGATACCAGCTTTTATAGACAGACCACTTTTTAAAAACAATTCTTTTAGTAAACTCTCCTCCAATTGCCCACTTGATTAGAATCCTTGGAGATTCAATCCTACTAAACACTTCTGCAGTTAAGGAATTAATGCATGTCTTCTCCTACATGGTGGATTAGACACTGAACTGTGAGCGAAAGAATCCATTATGTGATTGACACTTAACTAGTATAGATTACTGGAGTTTGACATTACAAAAAGGAAAATTTCTGAACCTAATAAAAAAAAGAAAAAAGTAAAAAAAAAAGTTACGGCCAGGCATGGTTGTGCACGCCTTTAATTCCAGCACTCGGGAGGCAAAGGCAGACGGAGCTCTGTGAATTCGAGGCCAACTTGGTCTCCATAGCGAATCCAGGCCAGCTACGGCTACAGGTAGACCTTGTCTCAAAAAGCCCCCACCCCCAAAAAAGTTATTAGTGAATATTCGAGAATTGTGGAACAGCTACATAAAGGCCTAGGTAGAGTCATTGGTAATTTTTAACAAACATATAAGGAAGAATTTGTATCAATTTTCTACAATTCCTTTCAAATGACACAGAGAAGGAACATTTCTAAATATTATATAAGGGCAGGCTCACCGAAATATCAAACCAAACAGAGAAATCACAAAATATAAAACTAAAGACCAATATTTCTCATTAATATAGTTAGAAAAATCTTCAACAAATATTAACAAATATTATCCAGCAATGTATTAAAAATTATTGTACACTACGACCAAGTGCTTTATCTCAGATACACTAGGATGTTTCAAAAATCAGCTAATATAATCCATCACATGAACATGCTATGGAAAAGCCTATAATCATAAACATATGATTATATCAAAAGCTGCTTAAAAATCATTTGATGAAATCAGTGTCTATTCATGATTACAAAACCCTCAGAAAAATCATCATTGAGGTAAATTTTCTGTTTGACAAAAACTGCAGCTTATATCATATCTACTTATTATAAACTAGAAACTTTCTCCTTAGATTGGGAGCAAACCAAAGATTTCTCCTGTTACCATTGCATTTCAGCATCATACTGAAGCTGGCCCTGGGGGAACAAGCTATGGGGTCTCAGCTGCTTGGGAGGCTGAGGCAGGAGAATCTCAAGTTTGCTTCCTGCTGAGACTACAGAGTGAGTTCAAGACCAGTCTAGACAATGTAGTGAGAACCATTCTCTGAAAGACAGATGCCTAACATGCAGAAAGCTCTAGGTTCAATCCTAAGTAGAATAATAAATCAGTCAAATAAATAACTGTCACCTACTATTATATAGGCTAGCATAGTAATATAAGAAAAATGAATACATATTGAATTGAAGGAAGAAATAAAGTTACCTTTAGTCACAGATGAATTGATTGTAAAGTTAGAAACAAAACAATGCCCTTAACTAATAAGTGATGTAACATGGTTGCAGAATATAAGATTAATATGCAAAAGCCAATTATTTCCAAGTGTAAGACTGCAAGTGAGATTTGAAACTAAATCCAGTGACAATTTATGTCAACACTGTCTATAACTCTAATAATATACTTTAAGGCATATATATATATATATTGAAAACTCTAAAAAGAACTACTAATGTTCCATGTTGATGCATAAGAAGACTCATTATTGGCAAAATGTCTGGGTTCTCAAAGTTTATGTATAAGTTCAGTAAATCTTAATTTTTAAAAATTCCAGAAAATTTTTATATAGATTGTAAAGATATAGTATTAGACTGACTCCTAATGACTTATCGTTACACCCATTGATTAATGCAACTTTCAACTCTCAGCAGAGAAACTTGCTCATGCAGCAGATGGTGAATAACAAAGAAACCCACAAATGGCCAATATAAAGAGAGTAAGAGGCTGCAGAGTGCTGATCTCTGGAAAAGATACCTATATCTAACTTCTTAAGAAGGGGTCATTGTGGAAGAGAAGGTGGAATGATTGTGAGAGCCAGAGATGGTAGATGACCACAAGGAAACAGGGTTTTCCAGACAGCTGGTCACTTTCTCATATGAACTCATTGAAATGGTGACAGCATGCTCAAGTCCCATCCAAGGTCAAGCCACACAAAATCCCAGGAAAGAAGTGGGGAAGTTGGGAAGAAACCCCAACTCCAGCTGAGGAAGTATTGGCAATCGATGGAAGCTTGGGAGGGTGAGAGTAAATCTTGTTTAAGGGTGAAACTCTTGGTAAATTGATCAGACTTTGGTTGATCAACCCATACTGAAGGGCATTAAGGACACAAATTTTATTCTATAGGCCTTTCTCTCTCTCCCTCTCTCTCTCTCTCACTCTTGCTCTCGCTCTTGCTTTCACTCTCTCTCGTATACATACATATATGTGTATATATATATACACACATATATGTATAGATATATGAGTACATGAAATTGGTTCCAATTAGTAAGGGAGTGCAGATAGGGGACGGGATCTAAATATGGTCAAAATACATTAAATTTCAAAAAAAAAGTTAAAAAAAGAGTGAAAAAAAGTAGACTAAAGACTTGATCAAGTATCTCACCAAAAGTGATGCATAGATGTCAAATAAGCATATAAGAAGCTTTTCAGTATCATATAGCTTTAGATAACTACAATTGAATGAATGAGATGCCACTACCCACTGGTTATAACTGCCTGAATTTGAAACACCCACAATAGTAAATAATAGATGGATGAGGAGAAGCAAGAACTCTCACTCATCACTGGTGGAATGCAAAGTGGTACTGACACTTTGGAGGTCAGTTTAGATGCTTTTTATAAAACTAAATGTACACTGGCGTTGGAGAGATGGTAAAGAACACTGGTTGCTCTCTCAAAAGACCTGGGTTCGAATCCCAGCACCTAAATGGTAGCTAACAACTATTGGTAACTCCAGTTGCAGGGGATTCAATGTCCTCTTCTGTCCTCCTTGGGTATTGCATGATACAGGTGCACTTACATACATGCAGGGAATACACACATACACATAAAATTTTCAAAAAATGAAATACCTTTAAAAAACTGAATGTATGCTTTCCATGTGTTCCATCAGTTGATATTTACCTAGGTGAAATGGATGCATGTCTAGAAACATCTAAACATATGTTTATATCAGCTTATTAATAATTTCAACAAATAGGAGCCACTAAGATATCTGTCAGTAGGTGAGTGGGTAAACTACTAATCCAGACAATGAAATATTATTTAGAACTCAAAAAGAAATAAACTATGAAGTCATAAGACAATATGGAGAAGGCTTACATTTATATTACTAGTGATTGAAACAAATTCATAAAAGTTCCATGCTCTATGTTTCCAATATGTAGTATTCTGCACAAGGTAAAATTATGGAGACTTAAAAACTCAGGGTTTACTGGGGGCTTGGGGAGAAGAAAGGGACCAGTACAGAGTATCAAGTAATTTTAAGACAGTGAAAGCCTTACATACTATATTAAAATAATGGATAATTTTTACTATACATATGTCAAAACTCTTCAGTTATAAGGGACTAAGAATGAAATATTTCATTAAAGCATTGGACATTAATAATGAAGATTATTTGTCAATGAAAAGAGGATATCTGGCCTTTTGATATATGATGTTTATTGTATGAAAAGGCTGTGTTCAAGAGAAGACAGGAAATATACAGAAACTATGCATTTCCTTCTCAATTCTGCTATGACATTAAAACATTTCTAAAATAAATATTTAATGAATGAAAAACCTCAAAAAATTCAGATCCAGTTAATAAATGAGATACTTGTATTCAGTAATCAATAAATTAGGTATAGTCAGTGATAAATAATAAAACAGCACACTGCACATTTTAGATCTAAAAATTCGTGTCTTTCAATTCTGCAAAATTCCCTTGATATCTTCCTTTATAATTTCCATTCTCTCTTTCTCTTTCTGGGCCTTCTGTTCTCCAGATATTTGTCTTTCTAGACAGATTCCCTAAATTATTCTCACATTCCTTTTCTTTGCTTATCACATTTCTTTTTCTTGTGCTACTACTGTCTTTATTTTACTTTCTTGCCACCATTTTGCATCTTTTAATTGATTTTATATTTCCGCTATTTTGTTGTTAATTTTAGTACCACTTTTGAATAAGGGGGTGGGAATCTTGTTTTTCTTTACTTGTAGTATCCAGGTAGAAAAGGGTGTCTAAATATGATTAAGAAGTATCACATGAAACATACAAACATTCAATAGAAATCTATATTGAAAAAAAGAAATGGGGATGGACAGATGGCTCAGCAGGGTAAGAGCACTGGTTGTTCTTGCAGGAGACCTGGGTTTGAATCCCAGCACCCACATGGCAGCTAACAACCACCTGAAACTCCAGTTTGAGGGGATCTGATGTCCTTTCTGACCTCTGTGGGCATTGCACAACATGGTTGCACTTACATACATGCAGGCATAATATTCATACACATTAAATAAATAAAAAGTTAACAATAAAAGAAAAAATTGATGGCAATGTCTTCTTTTTTCTGTAAATATTTTAATCCTATATTTTGCCTCTTATATTATTTGTCTTAGTTCTTCTGCTTATCCATGAAAATATATTGTATTTGGTGTGGTGGTAATACCAGCACTTTGGAGGCAGAGGAAGGAAGATCTCTATAAGATTGAGGCTTGCCTGGTCTACATAGTGAGTTCCAAGTCAGCTGGGGTTACAAGGAGACTCTGTCTCAAAAAGAACAAAAAGATATTGTCTAGGCCTACTACATTATTTACTACTAAACATTTACCAAGTCTCTCCCCTACAAAAACTTAAGATCTGTGATCCTGGATTTTTATGTTTATTGCCTTGTGTACCTCTACAACCCAGAGCCAGCCAGCAGGACAGATGCTCACTGCTCTTTTCAGCTGTTACTGGTGCTTTTAAGTCCCATCATTCCATGTTAATCTCCCTAAAGAAAATCCTTTACTTAGGTAGGGGAGATAATGTGAGAGGTATCACTACACATGTTCAACTTACTCCATTAATTTCAGGTATTCCTTGTATTATCTATTTTCTCAAGCCCACTTGCCTCCAATTCATCTGCTTTCCTTGCAGATTGGCTTGCTTTTGTGAGGGCAGTTAGTTTTCAGTGTTGTATAGTTTTCCAAGTCAGTTGTTGCTCATCATTTCTTTTGTTTTCTTGGGATTTGCAGATTGAAACCTTGTTGTAGTTACTTTGAGGAGTAATCAGGGATAAACATCTATATTTGTTCTTCTATGAATTTAGTAGAATCCACTGGGTTTCAAGTTCAAATTTATGTAAACCAAATCTTATCACAGTTTTTCCTTATCAAAATCTCAGAAGAATTGGTGCATTAAATAAATTAGAGGGTTAACTGTGAAATTGTATATGCTGTCAGGCTGCATCATGTGAAGGTGTCCTCTGAGAGGCACAGAGCTCCTGTCTTATGTCACTTGCAGGACTGCATATAAAAGATCATTTTGCTGCTCTGCGCCTTGAAACCCCCACCAACCTCATTTACCCTCCCATCTCCCCCACCAGGCTGGGCTCCCCTCCTAGGCAGGGTCCTGTCCCATTCCTTGTCTTGGCGCCCCAGGCACCTGGGAAACCACCACTGCTTCTTCCTGATCCTGTGCATCCAGACCAACCCAGTTCCTTCTCAGGTCCCCAGGAGCACTCTGGGCCTGGCCCCGCCTTCACCTCTTTCTGCTTCCCTGGGCCTTCATGACCCAAATGCCTCTCTCCTACCCACAGGCCTCTCTCTGCACTGCATGGTAAGTTAATTGTGCCCTCTGGGCCTTGACTCCCCCAGCCTCATTCACCCTCCTATCTCCCTGACCATTCTCTCCTCCTAGCCTGGGTTCTGTCCCATTCCTTCTCTTGGCACCCCAGATACCTGGGGACACACCACTGCTTCCTGATCCTGTGCATCCAGACCAACTCAGTTCTTTCTCTGCTTCCCAGGAGCACTCTGGGACTGGCCCCACCCTCACCTCCCTCTACTTCCCTGGGCCTGCACCACAGCCAGCCTCTTTCCTGGATGCCAGGACTGACCTTTCCTCTTCCTCATCCTTTGCGTCCAGACCAACCCATTTCCTCAGTGCAGTTCCCAGGAGCCCTTGGGGCTGCTTCCCACCCCCACCTTCCTTTGCATCTCTGGGTGACACAAACACCAGGGGCCTTAGACAAGCATCTTTCCTGGGCCTGGCTTCCAGGCCAGTCCAACCCCAAATTCCTGAATCTTTCCTGGAGCGATCCAGACCTTAGGAGAAAGCCTTAGAGAATCTGATCCTCATCCAACTTGGGCCTTTGTGGGAAATCCTGAAGACAAAAGCAGTCTGGCCACTCCAATATAAAATCAAAAGAGAGAATCAGAAGCTTAGAGGAACCATCTTTTCATATCCAAAAAGTAAACCACAAAGACACATAAAGTTCACAAAAAGAAGCAGACCTAAAGAAGGCTTGAGTCTCACACAAGAATCAGAAACTACAGAAGAAATTCGTATGTCAAAATCACAGAGAAAAAATAATAACATGAAAAACCAAAATAACATATCCCAACCAAACACCAATAATCCTCTAGAAGAGCACAATGGGAACCCCCTAGAGATAATGCAGGACAGGGAACTCAAAAGAACAATTATAAACATGATAAAATAATTCAGTGGATTTAAAAAACACACAAACAAAGCAATCAAAGAACCAAAAGAAGTCAGGGATAAACTTCTGAATGAATTCAGAACAGAGTTAGAAATATTGAAGAAAACACAGGCTGAAATGAAGAAGGAAGTGAAATGACAGGAGAAACGACAGGAGAAACCCTCACCAACAGGGTGTATGAAATGGAAAACAGAGTATCAAGACTGGAAGATAAAGTGGACGAACTAGACCATTCAAGCAGACTATCAAAACTTTAAGAAATCACAAGAATGAAATATGCAGGAATTGTGTGACGCCATAAAAAAACCAAACTTACAAATCATAGGCATACAGGAAGGAGAATACCAAGATAATGGCATGGACCACATCTTCAACAGATTCATGGAAGAAAATTTCCCAAAATTAAAGAAAGACATGCCCATACAAATACAAGAAGCATATAGAACACCAAACAGACAGGACCAGAAAAGAAACTCTCCATGGCACATCATAGTAAAAACACTACATGTACAAAACAAAGGGACAATTCTGAAAACTGCAAAAGAGAAACAACAAGTCACATATAAAGGAAAACCCATTAAGATTACAGCTGACTTTTCAGTGCAAAATATGAAAGCCAGAATTGCCTGGACCAAAGTATTCCCACTTTAAAATGACCACAGACACCAACCCAGATTTCTATACCCAGACAAAATGTCTATTATAGTCGAAGGGGAAATAAAAATCTTCCATGACATAAATAGGCTGAAGGAAATTCATGTCCACAAAACTGGCCTTCAGAGAGTTCTGGAAGCAATACAAAGATCTGAAGAAAGGAATGACTATACCCAAGGGGTTGTGGAAAGAAATTCAATGAAGGTATAACTGTGGAAAAATACAGCTATATTAAGAATGTAAACAGAAATAAAAATGACAGGATTCAATATTCATCTTTCATTAATGACTTTAAATATTATCAGATTGAACTCCCCAGTCAAAAGACACAGACTACGTGAATGTATTAAAAAATGAAACCCTTCTTTTTGTTGTCTGCAAGAAACTCATCTCACTTTAAGGACAGATACTATCTTAAAGTGAAAGTATGGAAAAAATATATCAAGTGAATGGTACTAAAAAAAAGCGGGGGTATCAATTCTAATATCTGACAAAATAGACTTTAAATTTAAACTAATCAGAAGAGATAAAGAGAGCCACTTTATTCTGATCAAAGGAGCAATAAATCAAGAAGGTATTAATATCATGAACATATATTCAACAAACTCTGGTTTACCCAACTTCGTAAAAACAATACTACAGGATTTAAGACCCAGCTTAATCCCAACTCATTAATAGTAGGAGACTTCAATACCCCACTGTCTCCATTAGATAGGTCAACAGGGCAGAGAGTTAACAGAGAGACATCTGAATTAAACAATACCATATATCAAATGGACTTAACAGTCATCTACCAAATATTTCACCAAAGCACCAAAGGACATACTTTCTACTCAGCACCCCATGGAACCTTCTCCAAAACTGACCATATACTGGAGCACAAAACAAACCTAAACAAATACAAAAAGATTGAAATAATTCCATGCATTCTATCAGACCACATTGCAGTAAAGCTTATAATCAACACCGGAAGAAGCCCTAATCACCACATGAATACATGGAGATTAAACAACACAGTCCTGAATGATGAATTGGTCAAAAGAGAAATTAAGAAAGAAATTAAAGTATTCCTGGGACTAAATGAAAAGGACGATGCAACACAACAAAACCTCTGGGACACGCTGAAAGTAGTCCTTAGAGGGAAATTTACAGCTCTAAGTGCCTACATCAAAAAATCGGAAAGAACACAAATAAATGACTTTACATTGCCACTCAACACACATGAAAAGCAACAGCAAATGAAACCCAAACCCAGCACAAGAAGAAATAACAAAAATCAGGGCAGAAATTTATGAAATTGAAACAAGGAAAGCAATACAAAGAATCAACAATTCCAAGAGCTGGTTCTTTGAAGAATTAAATAAGATTGACAGACCGCTACCCCAGTTAATCAAAAGAGAGAAGAGCACCTCCAAATCAACAAAATCAGAGGTGAAAGGGCAAACATCACAACAGACACCAGAAAGCTACAGAACATTATAAGGAAATACTTTAAAACCCTATATGCTACTAAATTTGAAAACCTAAAAGAAATGGACGGATATCTAAAGGCATGGGAACCACTAAAACTAAACCAAGAAGAGATTAACAGCTTAAACAGAGCCATAACACAAAAAGAAATTGAAACAGTAATACAAAACCTCCCTACTAAAAAAGCCCAGGACCAGAATGATTTACAGTAGAAGTCTATGAGACATTTAAAGAAGATCTACATCCAATACTACTTAATTTTTTCAAAAAGATAGAAATTGAGGGAGAACTTCCATATTCCTTCTATGAAGCCAGCATCATTCTAACACCAAAGCCAGGCAAAGATACAACCAAAAAAGGAAACTGTAGACCCATATCCTTAATGAACATAGATGCAAAAATTCTCAACATGATACTTGCAAACCACATACAGATACACATCAAAGATCATCCACCATGATCAAGTTGGCTTTATCCCAGAGATACAGGGATGGTTCAATATATGTAAGTCAATAAACATCATAAATCATATAAATGGGCTTAAAGACAAGAACCACATGGTAATCTCAATAAATGCAGAGAAGGCCTTTGATAAAATTCAACGTATATTTTTGTTCAAAGTCCTAGGGAGAATTGGACTGGAGGGAACATACCTCAACATAATTAAAGCCATATATAACAAACCCACAGCCAACATCATTCTAAATGGAGAAAAACTG
>NW_008354281.1:4993511-5042499 GCF_000622305.1 Nannospalax galili
TTTCACAATAGCTAAAAAAAAAAAGTATCTTGGAGTAAACCTGACTAAAGACATTAAAGAACTCTACAAAGAAAATTTTAAATCTTTAAAGAAAGAGATTGAGGAAGACATCAGAAGATGGGAGGACCTCCCATGCTCATGGATTGGAAGAATTAACATTGTGAAAATGACCATCTTACCAAAAGTCATTTATAGATTCAATACAATCCCAATCAAAATCCCCACGATATTTTTCACAGAATTGGAAATAACCATCCTAAGATTCATATGGAGGCACAAAAGACCTCGGATAGGCAAAACAACCCTGAGCACTAAGAGCAATGCCAAGGGATTACTATACTTACATTTTAAGATGTATTACAGAGCTATAGTCATAAAAACAACATGGTACTGGCATAAAAATAGAGCCCTAGATCAATGGAACAAAATTGAAGATCCAAATATGAGTAAATGCAATTTCAGCCACCTGATATTTGACAAAGGGGCCAAGAATATTCACTGGAGGAAAGACAGCATGTTCAGCAAATGGTGCTGGCAAAACTCAATCTCCACAGGTAGAAGAATGAAAATAAATCCCTATCTTTCACCCTGCACAAAAGTCAATTCCAAATGGCTCAAAGACCTCAATGTAAAGCCTGAAACTCTGAAACTGTTAGAAGAAAACATTGAGAAAAACCAAAAAGATAAAAGTGTAGGAAAGGATTTTCTAAACCGGACATCAATTGCCCAGAAAATAAGGGCAAGAATTAACAAGTGGGACCTCATTAAACTAAAAAGCTTCTGTACATCAAAAGAAGCAACCAAGGAAGCGAACAGAAAACCCCTAGAATGGAAGAAAATCTTCACCAGTGACACATCTGACAGAGGTTTAATATCCAGAATATATAACAAACTCAAAAAACAGAGAATCAAGACAAGAAGCAACCCAATTGAAAGATGGGCTCAGGAGCTGAACAGAAAATTCTCAAAAGAAGAAGTAAAGATGGTTATGAAACATCTTAAAAGATGTTCAACATCACTAATAATTATGGATATGCCAGTTAAAACCACTTTAAGATTTCATCTTACCCCAGTCAGACTGGCTAACATCAAGAGAACAAATGATACCAAATGTTGAAGAGGATGTGGGGAAAGGGGAATGCTCATCCAGTGCTGGTGGGGCTGCAAACTTGTTCAACCCCTACGGAAAGCACTGTGGAGACCTCTTAAAAAACTACAAATGGCCAGGTGGGATTTTGGAGCACACCTTTAATCCTAAACCTCGGGAGGCAGAGGCAGGTGGATCTCTGTGAGTTCAAAGCCAGCCTGGTCTACATAGTGAGTTCCAGGACAGCTGGGGCTACAGGGAGACCCTGTCTCAAAAAAAAAAAAGACAAATATTTTAATAGAAACTGCAAATAAACCTACCATTTGACCCAGTTATACCACTCCTTGGCATATACCCAAAGAACTCAACCTATTGCAGAGACTATTGTACATCCATGTTTCTTGCTGCTCTTTTCACTATAGCTAAGAAATGGAAGCAACCTAAGTGTCCCTCAGTTGACAAGTGGATAATGAAAATGTGGTTCATTTATGCGATGGAGCTTTACTCAGCAGTAAAGAAAAATGAAATCATGAAATTTGCAGGTAAATGGATGGAACTAGAATCTTTTATACTAGGTGAAGTAACAGGCTCAGAAACAAAAATCGATATATGTTCTCCTTCATATGTGGATCCTAGAACCAAACCCTGATAAGTGAGTGTGTATCCAGACATAACTACAGGAACCAGGATAATGGAAATGAAATAGGGAGGTAAATGAAAAGAAAGAACCTGAAATAGAAGAACAGTAGGAAACAGGCCTTAATAAGGGAGATGTGGATAAAAATTAGGTTAGTCTAAGGGAGAGGGGAGGGAAAGGTATAGAAGGAACTTAAGGGATAAAGGGAAAGAAGGAGCTCAAGAGAGGTAAGACCATAGGAGAAGAGTACTATTAAGGGAGAAAGGGGGAAAATGGGAGCACCTTAAGTGGGAAAACCATGATGGAGGGGTGAGACAACGCGAGAGATAAATAATGCCTAGCTAGTTTTGAAAACCAGAGGAAACAATATTACTCCTATAACTTACTGACAAATTATACATAGCAGATCAAAAAATATATGTCTAGGTAAGATTTATCTGAAAACAATTGATCTTTGACCAAGATTTATCTACATGACACACAGTAATTAAAAGTAGCTGACTGGTGGAACTAATCTTCTTGGATGTTTAACAGACATAGTTTGAGGCCTATAATAATTTGGTCAGAGGGACGTAAAGGACAGTTTTGGCTCCTAGCCCTCCTAGGTCGACTATTTACAGGGGACTACGAGCATGTCTCAAAATGTCCTGTAATTTTGGTGGCTCACCTTTCCTCTTGATCAAGGAGGCCAAGGAGACCCCATGAGATGGACTTGAACCAGTGTCCAGTGTTGCGGGTTCTCCTCAGGCCGGCTGTGAAGACCCTAACCTGGATTGGGACCCCTGCCGATGGGGGGGGGGCTGGAAAGAGGTGCAGAGTCAAGACACACAGACCCCAGGAGTTGGGTAGAAGGAAGCACTAGGAGAGGTGCTGCAGGCTTATTTAATGCAGGATGGGGCGGGCCTTATATTTCCCTTTTCTCTGCCCCCAAGTCCCTTTAGTCAGCGTGTCATTTTCTGATTGGTCCTGCCACGCAGTCTGTCAGCAGTCATTGGGCTCCCGAGCAGGGTATGGAGGTGTAGGCTCCTTTTGGCGGGCTATTTGCGGACCAAGAAGTGAAGTGAATTCTCCCTGAATCCCAGGGCCCTGGGTCTGCCCTGTCTTTGGAGGCCTCCTGCCACAGTCCAGTCTACAAAGAGGAGTGTCAACACAGAGGAATCATTTCCTTCATGCTTCCAAGCAGGACCTATGACTTATCTTCACATAGGCAGAACTGGTCAAAGAAAGGAGCCAGGGGGCTCCTCCCAAGCCTGTGTGACCCTTGAGGAACAGATCCTCAAACAACCTTAAGAGTGAAAATAAATTGGTTTATCTGGGCCAACTGTATGGCCTTAAACACCCAAAAGGAATGTATATCCAAAGATTAAAGGGACCAATATTATTTCTTAAGAGTTCATATGCATAGCTAAAGGCTCCATAACAAGCAACAATGCCAGATAGGAGATACCTTCTTTTGAGTTGTTGGCCAGGGTGGCCAATGGGACTTCCAGGGAGTAAACCAGCATAGAACTGGGAAAATGAACAGCAAACCCCAATCTTATCTAAAGGAATATTGACAACTGATTCCTGCTGGATGAGGAACAGCTGACCCTCCTAAAACAAAGAACTCTAGATAGGCAGACTAGATCCACCAGAAGTGCAAGTAGTGGGGAATGGCTAGGGGTGCTGACAACACAGCAGGCAGTAGCAGGGGTATCAGAGTATAAGGGCTCTAGTGGGGGGAGGGAGGCTATGGGTGGGGGCCATCTGGAAAGTGGGTGTATAGTTGAATAAGATGGTTTGGTATGTTCCATGTGATATACACACACACAAAAAATCAATATTTTAAAAAATGTATCATATTTGAGGAGGAAGCATGGAAATTTACATCATGCAAATTAGTAGTGATAAACATTACCACTGAAATCCACCCGATGACTTCATAGACATACACAGGCACCAAGGATCCAAGTGTTACCGATTATGACTAGTAATAATCAGATACATACAGATTAGAGATGCATGTGCCAACATCTCAGTGTTTGTAGCAAAAACAATGAGTCTTTCTGCAAGGAACAATATATTCTAAAATGAAATGGAGATCTTTTTTAAAGGTTAACAACTCATTCAATGTAATGTCTTACAGGGCTTATACTGAGTTCAATATTGTATAACTGTATTGATTCAATGGTGAACCTAGAAGCTTGCACCCACTTGTGAAAGAGACGTACTCTTGCTCTGGGGTGTTACTGAATATGTTAAAACTGTAGCGAAATGCTTCTTTTAATCATTTAGTTATTAAAATTTTTTAAAAATGATTAAAAAGGGGGTAATGAAGTTTCTTCAAAGCATAAAAATTTGCTCCTTAATACTTAGTGGAAAAAAATTACCATTGAAATCTACCTGATGACTTTATGTCCATGCTCAGATGCCAAGGATCTCAGAAAGTAACCGACTGTGACTAATAATAATCAGATATATAGAGATTGGAAAAGCATGTGCAAACATCTTAATGTCAATTGCATTAAAATGAATTTTTCTGTATGAAACTGTATATTTTAATAATGAAATGAAGATCTTTTTTAAAGGTTAAAACCTCATTTAATTTTATGTCTTATAGGGTTTATACTGAGTGCAATGTTGTATAATTAATAATTCGGCTGTAGACTAAAAAATTTGCAGCCAATTTTGGGGGAGATGCATCTTAGCTCAGGAAATTGTTATTGAATATGTCAATGCTGTTTTAATGAAATGCTTCTTCTAAGTATGTGGCTATTAAATACATAATTTTTAACAAATTGAAAATTTAGTTCTATCTCAAACATAAAAAATAACTTGCGGATAGGTAAAAGGTTTAAGTGCGGAAAACAAAACCATAAAAGCAGTAGGGCTGCCACAGCAATAGGGAATTGTGAACATTCGATTTTTGATTTATTTAAAAATTTTTATATGTATGAGTGTTTTGCCTACATATATCTTAAGTGCATCCAGTGCCCAGAGAGGCCAGAAGAGGGAAAAAAAAAAGATCGTTTCATAGTTTAAGTTCAGATACTAAGGCAATTATTTATACAGGTATTAGTAAGCATTATTAGTCAAATTATTTCTATATAAACAAATCTTTAAATACGTACTAGGTACATAATTAAACAAATTTCTTAAATACAAAATAGGATATTATATATATATAGTGTTATGTCCAATACATAAAAGAATCTTGTTATAATTAAACAAATATGCTCCAAATAATTGGGCAATGTGGCAGAGATTGTTCAATACTGCATTGAAGCCATAGCTTGTCAATGTCTTTAAATTCAACATGTTAATTTTCTCCAAAATTAGTCTTAATTTAAAACAAAGTGTTGAATATTCTGATTTCACCTCAAAGCAAATGCTATCTTTGTAATAAGTTTTTTTTTTTTTTCACACAGTGTAATATGGCACATAGAATAAAAGATTCGTCAGATGGGAACAATGAAGCAATTAAATCAGTGAAAAATATTAAGGAATGGAATAAAAATAGATGAAATCCATGACATCAAGAAAAATGACCCACTGCCATCAAATGGCCAATGAATTCCATGTTTGAGCACTGAATGAGTGAGAGCCCTAAGAAAATGGGTTCCAGCCATAAATGAACATCTAGGAACAGAAGAAGGCCAAACCAGGGAAGTAGCACTCAGTGCAGAAGTGACAACATTCAAAAGAAGAAAACAGACCTTGAGATTTTGTCAAGTCCACAAGGAGCGCAACATGGAAGAGCAATTGTGCAAAGTGTTAGAGAAACCACGGATTGAGGAGAGACTCAAAGAAAGAAAAAGCTCTCAAGTCAAGGAACTGTATAGTATGAACACAGAACCATGTAAAGAAAACCATTTGATGCATAAATTGTAGATCAAATCACAGAAATTAATGATGAAACCTAGTCTTGAAAATTTTTATAGTGTTTCAATTTACAGTGAATATATTTATAGAATCTCTTCTTAAATTCTGAAAACAAGAATTGAGAATGAAGTCACAACTCGGTTATCTTCAGAAGTTTCTACACTGTATTGCAGAAAGCATTATTTTTATATTTGAATACAATAGTTATACTCAATTCTTGGTCTAAATATTTTTCACCCCACCATGTGCATATTATTCTGCTGTTAGTCACTCCTGGAAAACCATGTGATCCACAGAAGTGAGCATAGAGGATCCATAACCAATATTCCATCCACTGTCCTGAACTGGCACTGAACATACTGCCGTTTTCTGTCCTCCATGTGGCATCACACAAAAAGAGTGTCATACATGTCAGATTTATTATTGAGGGAATAGTAAATGCAAGAGAAAAAATTTAAATTTTGAAACTAATTAGCAGTGTTCATAAAATTCACTCTATTGTAGAGAATTCCCTCCTGGACTTCTTTTTCCTTGAACTGGTCATGCTGTCACTTTATTTGGACAGAATCTTTCAGATTTTAACTTCTTTCTTTCCATTGAATATTCTCTCTGTACCCCATCTATTATGACATAACAATTGCTTTTAGAAAAGTAACATCTTTCTTTTTAAAAACCCTTAATTTTCTCTATTTTTATATATGTATTCTTATTTTAATCTAGGGCCTCATGCATGTTAGGCATACTGTACCCCTGAGAAGTACCCATAGCTCCTGTTCTTTATGCTTCTATTGTCTTTACCTTTTGCAAAACTGAAGCACTCTTTTCCTATCTAAAAGGAGCAATGCTCTTCCCAAGATGCACTTGATTTTATCTCCCTTGAACAATTTGTTAAAACTGCCAGTAGCTTTTCTGTTAGCCAAAATGTTAAAATTCTGCCAAGTAATACATGTTCACAATAAAAAATGAAATAATAAAAATTTGTAATGAAAAGAAAAGCAATTACTGATAAAAGAGAATATGCCGCTGTCATTTTGTTAATTTCTTCTGTCTTGTATCATTTTGTCACTTTTTCTGTCTTTTTGCCTTTCTTTGTTTCATTGAAGTTTTGCTAATGACATGCTTTGATCCATTCTTAATTTCCTTTGTGTAACTTCTATTTGTATTTTCTTTTGGTTGGGATACAATGATCTAGTTTAAGCTAATAATCACTTCAAGTTCAAGCATATGCAAAGCCTTATTATGCTATTTAATCTATTTATCAGTGCCAATTGTAACATTTTTTATATTTTTATCTGTTAATTATTTTTATAGACTTTCATACATTTTTTTCTTAGTACTGGGGATGGAATCCCTGGCCATATTTTTCTTAGGCAGCTCCTGAAAAAGTTTGTCCATTTTACATATACTTCATCCTTCTTTATCCCTTCCCAGTGAGAGGATGGGAGCTGGTGCTTTCTCCCAATTGCACTGTACTAAGAGACCATAACAAGTGAGCTGCACACATTTCCTACTGGTTTTGACTTGGCTGAGGTGCAGCCTCTTGGCTTTCTGGATTTCCCACAGTGGGAATTGGTCTGAATATTACTGTTGACTTTCTCTCCTTCTAGGGAAGGAGGCCTGAAGCTTCCTACTTCATCTTGCTGATGTTCCTCTCATTCCTGATGTTTTTACAGTCCACCAAGTTCTTCTAATACGCACAGTTCTCGGTTGATCACACTGGCATTCTAAAGTTTATTATTTTAATTGTAGGGTAAATTCTTTCACTTCTTTGCATGCATGCTTTTATCCTTCACTGGTTCTTAAACCTGTTTTCTGATGACTATAAAACCGTCCTCAGAGGAGGACCAGAAGATCCAAAACTGGAAAGCCTTGAAATATTACATTTTGTTTTAAATCTACATTAATATTGCTGAGAGTTCTACATTCTAAGTACACTTCCCTAATGAATTTTAAATTTATCATCTTATTGCCTGATCCATTACTGATCCTGAAAATATGTTAAATTTGACATAGAATCCTATTGTAAAAGAAGTCTGGGAATAATTTCTTTGCTACATTTTCTAATGTATCTAAGATTACTTCTTTTTGCATCCACTTACCTGTCTTCCTGTGGCCTCTCTTCAGTGCTGAGACAGTCATATTTTCTTAATGAATTTTTCTCTTGTATTTCCTTCTGCCTTTCTTGGAGCTTTCAGATGTGTTATGATTTCTTTAAAACCGTTTAAAGGAAATTCCCTGGGGAAGGGGGGTTAAAATTGGGAGGTGTGTGGCAATCACTGTAGGAATCATGGCACATGTCAGCTAACCTTACTTCGGTTGTAGTCTTTCTCTAAGCCTGAGTGCTGTCAGGATTTCTGCTGCCCAGATGTGTTCTTTGATCTACCACATAACTAGGAATGCTGTTTTCTACTTTGGACCCTGAACTCAATAAGCTCCTGTTTCATTTCCCTTTTCTAGACAGGTACAGACAGATATAAGGAATAGCATTATCTACTAAACTGCCATATTATCCTACTCTCTGTATGAGTTTATTTATTATTTCTAATTTACTGGGGTATGTGAGACAGGGTTAGAAGATGTTTGACCTACCTGTCTCCCTCCCCCATTTACTGCATGAGAATACAAAGGTCCAGACTGATTCCGTGCATTGTCCAGAGGAGTTAGCTTCTGAAATGTTTCCTCTTTATGCTCCAGACCTCACAGCATCTTTCAAGATTCACCCTGCTATTTGCCTTTACAAAACCTCTTGTTCAGCAGTAGAGTAAGTGTATGTTTTATGATTAGTGGTTCCTTTGGATTGCAGCTTTGTCTAAGCTCTGACTATTTCTTAAGAGATCAGTTTTTAGATTCTGTCAACCTCACACTGCGTGGATCTTGAAACTCCACCTCACTCTTCTGATTAGTTGTGCTACTTGGAATACTTGCCTAGGCTTTCTTATGGATTAGGATGAGCTTAAAACATGAATCATCCAATGTCAAAGGGAATAAAGCTCATTTGAGAATCCAGGACTTCTGATTTCTGCAGTAAAGCTGGACAAGGTCAGATGTCTGTCAACCATTTAAGCCCTTACCAACTCCTAAGTATTTCTCTAATTATAGCTAGTTTCTAAATTTTACAAGGATTTAGTGAGATAGGAGGCCTCTAAAGTGACTTACTATGAGCCTTGTCTCTAGCTATCCATGTCCTGTATTTCCTCTCTCTGAATGTGATCTGGCCTATTGGATTGATTCTAACGACTAATATGGCAAACGTGATAGTGTGTAACTACTGAAATTAGGTTATAAAAACGCCCTGCTTTCCTCCTGTCCTCCTCTTCCTCCTCTTCCTCCTGCTCCTCCTCTTTCTCCTCTCTTTTCTCCCTTCTTTCTTTCTCTCTCTCCTCTTTCTCCTTTTGTGCTTTGTGCCTTTCACAGCCCTTGACCAGCTAAAGCCTAGCTGCTAGCTGCTGTATTATGAGCTTCCCAACAAACATGACAAAGAGCTGAGGAAGATCTTGGCCAGTGAATAACTGAGACCCTCAACGCAGCAGTCCAAGAGAGAATGAATCATTCCACCAAACATATGATTAAACTTCGAAGTAGGTCTTCCTCCACTGAGGCCTGGAGATGATACTGAAATCTTAGATGGCACTTCTAATCGGCTAAAGAGACTCCCTGAGAGAGACAGTTTGTTAAGCCATACCCAATTACCTGACCAACAGAAAACTATGGGAGAGTGATGTTTGGTATTTTAAGTATCTTAATTTTCAACCAATGCCATTCAATAATAAATACCCAATTCCATGGAACAAAGTATAACCTAGATAAATAATATGTTTTAAAACCTCCCATAAAATGAAATTATTCATCCATTTAAAATGAAATAATTACAAAAATTAAATATAGCTTCAAAGGTTTTCTAAAAATTTTCCTATTTTTTTTACCAAATATCCCTTTCTTTTTCAATGTTAGCAATATTGTATAAATGACATCATAAATGTTCTAGAAAGTAGAAAGAAACTACTCCCAGAGAATGCTCTAAGCACTAAAGTAAGCTGGGTGTTTTTGTTTTTGTTTTTTTTATATATTTAAAGATTAAATCATTATAGCCTGCTATTTGAGAATACTAAATTTAAGATGCAAAACAAACGGGATAGGAATTTTTCAGAAACTAGATTATTGCTCATCTTTCTTTGGGAAAAAGAAGTTTATAACATTCTGGTTCTTAAAGGAAATATTTGAAGCCTTAGACAGTTGGCTTGGCAGTTAAAAGCACTTGTTGATCTTGTCAAGGATTGGAATTCAATTCCCAGCAGCCATAGGGACTGGAGGGAGAGGCTGAACCACCTGTAACTTTGGCTCCCAGGGTTCTGATGCTCTCTTCTGACCTTTGTAGGCACCTTCACATACAGATAGAGAAAGGCAGAGAGAGAGAGAGAGGGAGAGAGAGAGAGAGAGGAGAGAGAGCAAAGAGAGAAATATAAATCTTTTTGAAAATTTTTTTTAATTCAGAATATATGTTTATATCCAGGAGGTCCTGAATAATTTATTTCCATTTTGCAACTTTAATGAAATAAATTATTTCATACAAAAATGTTAAAATCTTTTCTGATTTCATCTCCTACTGGATTTAGTAGACCATCGAATCCATCAGCAGTGACAATGCAGTAAAAGTTGGCCTCAGCAAAAGAATACCTATATAAATATACCATATTATGATATCCACAGCTCATTAGATTTTGTTTCTGTGTTTATATGATTGAAGTGAAATGAATAATTGATCATGTTACGGAACGTGTTCTTCCAAACTGGCAATTTGACTGACACATGAAATTTATCATGAGGTTAAGACAGGGAGATAAAATGAGTTAATTGGTGCCATAACCCAGTATAAAATGAACAAACCAAACTAAAACACAATTCTTTATACCTTTATGGCTTCTAGTATGCATATGTTCCAAAATTGTGGAGTAAGTTCTGAAATCTTTTATAATTGATTTAATACGAAGTATGAAATAATTAGACAGAAAACTAAAAATCAAACAAAAGCAAAAGTCCAGATGCCCTTTCAGGCAAGTCTTGTTTTAAAAAAAATGTGTGTGTGTGTGTGTGTGTGTGTGTGTGTGTGTGTGTGTGCGCGCGCGCATGTGTTTGCACGCATTTATGTGTGAATGTGTATCCATGTACCATTGCATGTGTGTAGAGATCAAAGGACGACATTCGGTGTTGGTCCTCAACTTCCAACTTATCTCTTTTTAGTCCAAACTTCCCTTTGCTGCCCATGTAGCCATGTTTAATAATAACCTCCAGTAGCAAAACATAACATTACATCCTCCAAATAAACTGGAATGCAAACTTAAATCCTCAGATTAAAATGGCAGATCAATACATTGAATAATACAAAAATTTTGTCTAGAAAATAAACCATAACTATGAATAAACTTGAGTTCATGTTGTAAGTTATCTTATTTGAATGCTTGAACCACATTAAAACACAAAATAAGATCAATACTTATGTGGTTTTAATTTTTTCATACAGGTGAACGGTTTATAAAACACAAAGAGAACCTGTTCTCCCTTGAGCATTTATTAACATCTCACAGAACGCTAGTGTTCCTGAAACACAGTTTAAGAAAAGCTGGCCTATTGTCAACCTTAAACAGACAGCTCAACATGATGGAAAATGCATAGGATTTTAGATCAAGCTGACATTTGGACTAGCATGGACTTTTTCATTTGTTTTCTGGGTTATTATAAACTTTATTTAAAACAAAACCATAACATTACTTAGCTCTCACAGTATGGGGAAGTAGTTGTTTAATTCGTACTAGCTCATTCCCTTTCTCTCCTCACCTCAGCCTCTTTGCGGACTGTATCAGTCAGATTTCTGTTCACAACTGAAAGGAAATACAATGAAACTCACTTGGACAAAAAGGGAAATTATTGGCTCACATAAAATGACAAGACTGGATTCAAGGCCCAGATTATAATTAGGAGTTGGTTTCTCTCCATCTCTTTACTCTGCCTTCTGTCGTATTGGCTTCAGTACCAACATCACATGGTAGCAAGAGGTTGCCTAGAGCTCCAAGCCCAAACACACTCTCAGGTTTCTAGGTTTACAAAAGAGAGATATTTACTCTTTTCTGTAAATTGCCACATAAGCTTTGCCTTACCTTAGCTAGGGTCATATGCCAAAGTCTTGACCAATGATTGTGGTTTAAAGGAAAAGGCACTAGGAGCAGTCCCAGAGCCCAGTGCTCTATATCAGAGATGCTGTGTATGTGACATATATGGTTAAATGTGTGAGATGGTATGGATCTTATGTTAGGTTCTTCAAACAAATGGTATAGAATAGAGAGGGAGTTATTTCTTCAAGTGAAATAGAATTCAGGTTAGTGTTCTCAGAAAGAAAGTGAACAGATATTGGATATCACATACAATGTTCAGCAGAGATTCCCCTCTTATCAATTCAGCCACACATGAAGTAAGCACTCAGCTGTGACACCTCAAAATCTCCAAGAACCTTTACCCCATAAGTTCATTGCTATTTAAAATATCCATTATATCCTTTAGGTTTGGCTCACATTTTATTTCTTTTTAACTTTTTAAATTAATATATTTATTTTTTATTTTATGTGCATGAGCTTTTTTGCCTGCAGATATGCAAGTGCATCCATGTCATGCATTGTTTGCAGAGGTCAGAAGAGGGCATCAGATCTCCTGGAACTGGAGTTAACAGTTGCTAGGCACCATGTGAGTGCTGGGAACTGAACCTGCGTCCTATGCTAGAGTAGCCAGTGCTTTTAACTGCTGAGCCATTTCTCAGCCCCACATTTTATTTTTTGACTTACTGCTAGAGTTTGAATCTAAAGGGTCTATTAGTGGTTGAATTGTTAAAGTTTTAATCCCCAAGAAGTGATGTTAAGGAGTTGGTGAAACTTTTAGATGTGGGGTCTAGAGTGAGCTTTTGGGCTCTTTGAGGGCATGGCCATAAAGAAGAAAGTGGGACCCTAGCCCCTCCCTTCCTGGCCACAGGTGTGCTGTTGTGCACCTCCACATTGTTCAGCTATGCTGTGCTGCCCCATTGTAGGCCTGACAGAAATGAGGACAACCAACACACAGTGCAGAAACTCAGAAACTGTGAGCCCAAACAAATCTCTTTTCTAAGTTGATTTCAAGAATTTTTTCTAGTAATGGAAAGTTATCATGAAATACCCCAAGATACTTTTACAATAATCTTCAAGTCAGTCTAACAACTATCTGTTTCTGAACTACAGGCATCTGCATGTCCATCCCAACACAGGTCACATTGAACTATCTGAGCTTCCTCATTAGTTGTATGTCACCCGTTGTCTTGAGTTTTATTTGCTTTAAGTCATCGTCATCCAGTGTGGAAACTGTCAAGTAGAGTCACTTAAAATAGGTTTGCATAGAACTGGGAAAATGAACAGCAGACCCCAATCTTATCCAAAGGAATATTGACAACTGATTACCGCTAGATAAGGAGCAGCTGACCCTCCTAAAACAAAGACCTCTAGATAGGCTGACTAGATCCTCCAGAAAGGTAAGTAGTGAGGAATGGCTGGGGGTGTCAACAACACAGCTCAGTGATTAAAAGCATTGACTGAGGACCTGGGTTTGGTTCCCAGAACCCACATCGTGAAAAACAACTGCTCCTAACTCCAGTTCCAGGGGGTCAGACACCCTCTTCTGACCTCCACAGCATTGCACAGCATAGGTGCATTTACATACATGCAGGCAATACATCATGCATATAAAATACATATAAAATAAAATATTTTAAAAGGGTTGCTAAAGGAATAAATGAATGAATCAAATAACAATAAAAAAAGTACATAGGCATCATAGACTAGACCTCCAAGTGTGACCTTTTGGAGGTTTGTTGTAGACAATTTCAGTTGCTTTTAGATGTGTATTATTAATAAGAGCAGAAGAATTTCAGTCAGTTTTAGGCTGAAGGGTATTTTCCTTGGAATGTAAATAACTGCTTGCTTTACAAAGTTGGATTAATACTGACTCTATATCTGTCTTTCTATCACTGATTCTCTCTCTCTCTCTCTCTCTCTCTCTCTCTCTCTCTCTTTCACACACACACACACACACACACACACACAGAACTGAATTTACCTGGGTGCATGATTAATTAAAAATGATGTAATTCAGCTCTTACTTTTCGTGGGTTTCACATATAACCCGAAATGGTGAGCAACTCACAGAGCAGTGGCCACATTTTTTTACGGCAAAATCTCTAGAAACAGCGCTTTCTGACAATTTATTTGACTACAAAGTATCTGGCAGACTTCAGATGGGAAAAAATTATCCAGAGTTTTCAACAGAAGGAAGTTCTAAAGGTAGATGAAGCCAATGCATTTCAAGGAGGAAGAAAAAGTAGATTAGCCAACGGTGAAATCCCTACAGTCCCAGGAAGATTTCTCCTTGCTTGAATTCTGCTGAAGCAAGGTTTTCATCAATTATTCCCATGAAAGTCTGAAAGTGCTGTGAGTATATGATTCTCACCCTTAAAGGCAAATGTTCTCTTTCAAACATAATTTTAAAACTTTAAAAATATCACAAGTCATACATGAGTGTAGCCTCATCATAAAAAAATACACAAAATAAGCAAAATGTACATAAGTGCATAGAATTTCTAAGACCTCATTTAATCTGTCCCTTTCTTTTCACACTGGTGATTGCTTCTAATTGCTTGTATTTTTTCAGACTTATTTAGCTTCACATATATTATACTTCAGAAAGTGTCCACAATTTTGTTTTCATGAATATGTGTTCCTCCACTTGTGTTTATTGTTGATCAGAGAAGAAGTCCTAGTACTGAATTCCAACACTGAATCCAAGCCCCCAACGATCCCTGTATGCTAGTCTGGATTAGCATGGGACACAGGCTCAGCCAGCAATGCATGTGCTCCTGGGACTCTGAACTTAAGAGTGAGTAAGACAAGAAATCAAGGCATCGTGAGGCCAGTGCGACACGTGGCAGCTGTGGCAACACACTGTCCAGGCTATTCCTACTGAGTGCTGCTATGCTTCCCAGTTCCTGATTTCCTCTGGAGTTTCCTGTTTCCTGGTGTTTCAAGATGTCTTCTTCCTGTTCCCACTGATCCTGTGAGCTGGTAGCAAGTAGGCTAGAAGTCTTTAAAGTGTGCTGTGACTGCTCTTAGTCTTTTTGCCATTTTCTAGTACATATTTTCCATCTCTTTGCATATTTTTCCAGTATGTTGCTAATGTGCCCTTTATAATCTTATATTCTTCAGAAAATACGTTAGATTTTACAAATCAAATCTGAAACTATCTTTGAAAGAAATTATTTAAATCCAAGTAGTCAAAATTTATTTGTTTACCTTTCATCATTTCCTTCATTTTAGTGATTAATGTCAATAAAAAATAAAACATAGACCATGATAAGTCAAATAAACGTATTAAACACTGAAAATAGCCATTCAAAAGTCACCTTGCAATGTCTAAAAAATGTTGACCAATGCTCCTAGTCTCTACCAGCCGTGTAGCACAGTAGAATTTAACCAAAATGCCAAGAGTCAACATGTGCATCATGACTAAATGAAATTTTAAAAAGGTACTGCTGCCTCATTTAATGAGACCAGAATAATCTCCAGCAAATGGCACTAGAAAATAACCTAAACAAAGGGGACCAATACATGAAATGACTAGGAGAGCTTTTAGGGGGATCTTCACGGTCTGCAACCTGGCAATAGTTATTTATTTTCACCCTGCTTATCAAGATTGCTTTTTTCCTAGAAAACTCACTCCCTCCTCCTCAGCCATGGCTGTTACATTCTGTTGCATCATCACAGATTTTTTTTTTTTTAAGAGGAAGATCTCCCACCAGAGCCATTAGCTTATTGGGGAAATGAAAAGTTTTCAAATTTTAAATAATGTATTTAAACAAATGATTAGTACATGCTATTCCCTATATATAGAATATATAGAATATATATGCTAGAAATTTAATGAAGTAGAAGACTTCCTATGAAATACATATTTTCTGATGTTCAGTTAATTTTCCTTTATGAACTACATGCTTAGTGCATTATGTATAGTATCCCAGAAAGAAATCAGGAAAAGCAAATTTGTTCACCACGCTCCTGATAGTTACAACACTCAGGCCCCAATTTTATCATTCTCATGCTGAAATTCCCCCGAGTTCATTTGGATTGGGTTATCTAAATCCAATTCTTTGTTTTCTAATACTTTATTGGTTTGGCTAATAACAAAAAATATTTTGTGAATGTCTTTAACAATTAGAGACAAAATACAACTGACTTTTCAGGAACAGAAGCCAAACTTTGGGAACAAAACGACCCTGATAGTCTGTGTCATTTTTGAGCTTCCAATGTGTTTATACTGTGAGAAGCTCTAAGAGAGAAACAAGGAAATGCACTGATTGGCTGAGTCAAGGCAAGTGATTCTGCTAAGGGAATGGCACTCTATTTCTCTTATACAGAACTGAGTGTGTATCCTCAGTCACATTGTCTCAGTTCTGTACACTACCTGCTATGGTGCCCCAAGATGTTTTTTCCCTCTCTGTTAGTACATCCAAAAACATCTCAGGTAAGTGTGCACTTTCCTCCACCTCACTTAAGAGCTTTTCCTGTATTCATTCTCTTCCTGCTCTATGCTAATTTTTTTTCTTTTTTCTCCCCTGAGATCTGAACCCTGAATTTTCCAATTCTGTCTTTCCCCATTTCTTGCCATTATTCACACAGCCCATTGAAATTTCTATTTCAAATTTTTAAATTAATTTTTTTTTATTTTCAGATGTTTACCTCACTTTTTGCAAGTTAGGTTGTTTAATATTTTAATGCTAGCCTATTATTTTGTTACAATTTCTATTATTTCTTTGACCTCTTCAACCAGTTAAAGTAGTTTAGATAATAGTGAGCTCTTTTAAATTGTTTACTGTTCTCCTGTTTGTTAGGTGCTTCTGTTGTTTCTGTTGCCCCTGCTGATGCTGTCAACCTGGTCACAGAATTCTATACAACTCTACAGTAAAGAATCAAATACCTCAGTTTTACTATTACTTACCCACAAAAGAAGATCCATAACTGGTTATATGATTATTAATTTATAAGAAGAGGTATATTTATCACGTAGGTAAATCTTAAACTTCAAAAGGTATTTTAAGTTTCCAAATCCTGTTTCAGTCACTGGTTGTAGATGACTAGTAGGTTTTACTTCTGAAACCAAACAGCAGACTTTCTTCCTGCCAGCAGCTTGTCTGTCAGAGAGCTTGTCCGAGAGCTCCTTGAAGACTTGAAAGGGATCCTACAGAAAGGTTGTTTTCGTATACTCCCCCCCAAAAATAAACTGTGGGATTTCTTTTTTTTTTTCTTTTGACTGGACTTTAAAAAAATATTGAATTTTTTTTATTTCATATAATACATCTTATTTAGATACCCCTCTCTATCTGAACTCCCTCTGCCCAATTTCATGCATTTTTATCATATATGTTAAGGCCTATCGAGTCAAGTTTGTGTTGCCAAATGACCCTAGGTATGACTCTACCCACTGGAGCCTTGTCAGCCTATCGAGCATTACTCGCCTAAAAATACCAATTCTCTCTCATCCAGCAGCGAACAATTACCAATAGTTCTTCAGCTAACGTTAGGATTTCTTACCTATCGCCCCACTTCTATGCTGGATTTTTGTCTTGTTTGAGTTTGCATGTGTCTTGTGCATGCTGTCACCATTGCTGTAAGCTCATATGAGCAATTTCCCAGCTACCTGATAAACTCTATTTCCTTCTGGTCATCCACCACCCCTGGCTCTTACAGCCTTTCCACCCCCTCTTTTGTAATGGTCCCTGAGCCCTGGGTGGCAGAGGTTTAATATAGGAGTCCTATCCAGGGACACTAGTGGAGAGAGAATATTACTGCATCTCTCCTCAGAGGAGCTTTCTCATGGAACAGAGAGTGATTAATACAGAAAGCCACAACTGGCCAAAATGTAGAGAATAAGAGACTGACTGATGTTTTCAAAACATTTTTATTAGTTCTTTGGGAATTTTAGAAAATGTATTTTTATTATATTTACCTCCCCTCAACTTCTCCCAGATCCATCCCTTTTCCATATGCACCTAACTTTATGTCTTTTATTTTTCATTTAAACCATTGAATTCTACTTGCACTGCACATGTACTTGTGAGAATGGGGTGATCCACTGGAGTGTAATCAACCTACCAGCGGCCACACCCTTGAAAAGATCCTCCCTCTCTTAGCTGCTATTGATTGCAAGTAACTCCTCAGCTGAGAGGGTGTCTTCATGTCCACCTCCCCCTTCCACTCTGAGATTGTTTTTCTGGCTTGAGCTTGTACAAATTTTATTCATACTGCCAGAAGCCCTCTAAATCCATATATGCAACTATTCTGTTGTATCTATGAAAACACTTCTTTATTGTGATCATCCATTGCCTTTACCTCTTACAGTCCTTTTTGCCTCATCTTCTGTGATGATCCATATGCCTTAGAAAGAAGGGTATGATATAGATGTCCCCTCTAGGGCTAATCACTCTGTAGTCTCTTATTCTCTGTCATTTGATCACTTTTGATCACTTTTTTTATCTCATAGTTAACATCATCTACTACATAAAGAAGCTTCTTTGATGAAAAGGGGTTGAGAGACGCACTAATCGGTGCATACATACAATAATTCATTGAGTCAGCTTAATACTGTTTATTTAACAGAATAGTAATCAGTTCTCCTCTAGGACCTATGAGCTATCTAGCCACAGGCCCTTGGCCTTAATAATGATGGCAGGCCTGGGTTCCATCTTGTGAATGAAGCCTTAAATTCAATAAGAAGGTGATTGGTTAGTATCATAAAGTTCATACCATTCTTGCATCCGTTGGCATATCTTGCCAGGCCAGTTATTGTAACCCGAAGTGTCACAGTTGGTTAAGATTGATAATGATTTTTCTTCTTTGGTAGCATGCCTTGTGCCTTCCAGAACTATGAAAGCTAGCGAGTAGGATGTGAGACTCTCATTTCCACCTCTTTGTCTCATTTAATTAGAGGTTAAATATTCTATGTCAAAAACTACATGAGTTATTATTATTCACTTTCCAAACCTGATTTTTGTTTTTCTGTTTATTTCTGGAAATGGAATTTCTTACTTTATGTACATGTCTTTATTTTGTAACTTTACTGTGTATTTATTAGTTTGTATCTATATATTTCCCATCTATTTTTGAGGGGATAGATAGCTTAAAGGAAACGCCTACAGACTGATTACCATGTGACTAAAACCACCTCAGGATAGGTTTCAAAAATAAAATTTCTGGTTCAAAAAGTAAAAACATTTAAATGTTGAGTTTCTTCTAGCTGTGTCCCCAAAGAAAATATGTTATTTAATGAACAATACATATAGAGATAAATTATACATTCTAAAAGACCCACAAAGTGCAATTGCTATTGTCCATCTATATGTTCTGTATCAAAATGGATCATCAACCACACTTAATCCTGCTTGAAGCTCTGAAGTCACTAAGAGAACATGGGCAACATGAGGTATTAAGAAGGCTGTTTACCAAACAAAGGGATGGCCACCACTGTCCGTGCAGAAAACCTGTGTTTTCACCATCCCCTTCTCCAGAATAAAATTATTAATTTTCCCAATAAATATTTATTGAAGTCATGCTTAAAGTAGATGTAAAAGAAACACACCAGGTGGTAGGTTAGAGTGGTTTCAAAGGACAGATGAAAGGGGCGGGAGTCCTTTGATGCTTGGAGCAGCATCCATTGCCATAATTAGTAAAATGTTAGCTTGGAAGCCTAAAATCTGAAGAGAAAATGTACTTTCTTAGGATGATCCCCGCCCCTGTCTTTTGGAGATACTCTCTGAGTCTGACCATTGCCAGGCATTAGTTAGACCATTTGTCTCAAACTTTTCAGCTGCATAATCTTCTTGCTACATAGAAACTACAACATGTATTTCATGTGTAAAGAAAATTCTTACTCAACCTGCAAAAACCTAACAGATGGCACCGTAATTTGTATATCCATGCATGCATACAGGATATATTCTTGGAGAATGAATCAGATTCATGTTACACCCATTTAAATATTTCATTATATTTAATTTTAATTCATTTATTCATAGTTTTAACCTCTGTAAGAACATTCGTTATGTAAATTAATAGACAGGTAAATTCCATCAACAAAACTGCAGCATTTAATGTTGAAGATAACTGACATGCATGAAGTCATTGTATTAAAATATTGGTTTTCCTATTGTTTTCCACAGATGGTGCCAGTAATTAATATTATGCTATTTTTTTCATCAGGGGGATTCCCTGTTGACAAAATTCACATAGGATAAAATAAACTGCTATATTATACCATATGAGATGATATATAGCTTATAGATATATTAGTCCTAATATAGTTGACACATGCAAAATATATAATACTATTAATGGCCAATGTAATATTAAAGTTAATAAATTTAGTAAGATGGACAGTGGAGTACACTCAAAAAAGTGTTAACTGAGTAGTTGATCATGGATGTGTAACAAATCTGTTGCAGGCCATCTGGCTTCTGAGAACAATATCGATTTCAAGATATAGACAATATCTAGATGATAAATGTGGCAAGAAAGAGCATAATATACCAGTTTCGAAAAAATAAAGCCTTTCTTAAGGGAAGTGTCTTTCCTGAGTGACCAGTAGATGATGTTTTAATAATTCCAGAACTGCGAGGGGATTTCAACAGCATGGCTATAAATATGAGCACATATTCTGAAAAATGAGTTTAAGACATGACTCTTTAAAACCAAGCACTCAACTAAGCATACATCCTCAATAAGCTGGCTTACAACATGATGAAGAAGAATGGTTCTACGGCATCCATCTGGATATGTCATTCAGCAGGAACATCCAACAGAGGCTTTGGGAACCCATCAGAATTTTACTAGCAACTCCTATTGAGGGCACAGAAACTGGAAAATCAATGTTAACACATCTCTCCTTATGTCTTTCAGACAGATCAAAATATAACAAGCTTCCCCTGCTGCTGAAGACAGGTCATAATTTGGACACAGGACTTGGAGAAATGGAGCAGGAACTGACCTGGAAGCCTTTTCTGTGAAGGCTAGCTTTCATAGTTCTAGAGGATACTATGCAAGCTGCTAAGAGAGAAAATCAACCAAGGTTCCAACCTAGTTCTAAAGATGAATAAGCATAAGGACTAGCATAGCAAACTACCTCTATTGGTGCAGTAGTGACACTGTTTGGGGGGTAATCAACAGCTATTTATTTGGACTTAAAGTCCTCTCAATGAGAGGGAACTCATGGGTGGCACTGTAATTATAACAAAATATACATGGCTGGAAAGGTCATAGATTCTAGAGAAAACCCTATCTCTGCCATGTCTCTAGCAAATGAAATTTCTTATCATATGCTAAACATGGATTCTTATATTTACAGAAATGTATACAGTACATTACTCATTAAACAAGTTTCTTTTTGCAACAGATGGAGGTGTCTGCAGAGTTCCACAACTGGACATATTCAAAGACTATAGTGTGTCTGAGGGATGCCCAGCCCTTGCTGACATATCTACAGTGAAACCACTGAACATAAAACTCAAGGAACATAGAGGAATAGGGGGTGGAGAGAGTACTGGTGCATCCCTCAACTCTCACCTTCTTTATACAACAGAGTGAGATGTACATAGAGGGCCACAACTGGCTAAGTTTTAGGGAATTAGAGTCTGCAGAGTGTGTGTCCTCAGAAAGGACTCCTATATTAAACCTCACCCACCTATGGTTCAGGGACCATTGCAGAAGAGGGGACAGAAAGATTGTAAAACCAGGGTTCATTCATGAACACAGGGCAGCAGAGGCTTTCAGGACATTGGAAGCATACGTTTGTGAACTTGTGGAAATGGTGGCATCAAGCGCAGGACCCATGTCAACTCAATCAGACAAAGGCCCAGAGGAGTGAAAAAAATGGGTGGCAGGCCGGTCCTGTCTAGGAACTAGAGACTGATTACTACTGGGTGAGGGATGGTAGGCTTTACGAGCTCTAGAGAGACTGATTCGACTCCAGTGGATGAATTTGTACCGAAGGACATCTGGGTACAAAAGCTTGACTGGATAGGACTTAACATGTATGGTGGAATACATAAGGTCCAGTGGGGGGACTTGGGGGGATGGATGGGGGAGGGGCTTTAAATTTGATTAAGAACTGTGGGCTGGGACTGGAGAGGCAGCTCAGCAGTTAAGAGCACTGACTGCTCTTGCAGAGGACCTGGATTCCATTCCCAGCATCTACATGGTAGCTAACAATTGTTCATAACTTCAGTTCCAGGGGATCTGACCCCTTCTTCTGACCTCCACAGACATTGCACTACATGGATGCACTTACACATATGAAGGCAATACACCCATACACACAAAATAAAAATAATAAATGAAATTTCTTTAAAGTACTGTGGTATGAAATGTACCAAAACTCAATACAAAATTTAAAAATATATAACAAGCTGTTTTCAG
This sequence comes from Nannospalax galili, assembly GCF_000622305.1. NCBI lineage: Eukaryota > Metazoa > Chordata > Mammalia > Rodentia > Spalacidae > Nannospalax > Nannospalax galili. The sequence continues at coordinate 5,015,623 of NW_008354281.1, forward strand.
TACTGAATGATTTTTAAATTCTCATTCCTAGTTTCTAAAGTCTCAAAACAGTTTAAATTATACTCCATTTCCAAAACTCCAAATTACTGCTCAGAGCATATTGAATTAACAAACAAAACTTTCAAAGCAAGGAGACACCCAGGTGAGCAAAAGGCACCATTTGCTGGTTCCCAGGCTGTATGTTCTGGTTAGGATTGGTCAGAGTCCCTGTGAGATACTCCCGGTCTTTGAATGAGCGTCCTTATTTCCTTTCTGCCAATAGCCCATGTTCGTGCTACATAAACTTGTTCATTTAGCAGATCCAGATGCAATGACAGCCTTCCTATAATCTCTTTTGAAGAGAACTTGAAAGATAGTGAGTATTGATGTTACCAAGTGTTACCATTGTACGTTCATTCTCTTTCGCATCTCTCCTATAGTATATGGGGAACTTAACCTACTGAGTTTCTCTTCTCTGAGAAGCCGTGCTGTCTGATTACTACAGACTAAATGCAATGTTCAGGAAAACGCAGAGCTGAGAAAACAAAATGGGCTGGACAAGGTAGAACACCACAGTTTCATTTAAAAGCAAGGTGTTTGATATCTACATCCCCTCTTGTGAGTTCCCAGGGCTGTGGTGGCTTTCTCTAAGCCAAAAGCAAAATCACAGCTTGATCACTGTGCCTGCAGAAAAGTGATCCAAGATTCTGGGTTCTTCTGGGCTTTGCTACCCAGAGCTGTCTTTCCTTCTTTCTTTTTATCTTCAAAAAGTCATCATGAAAAGATCCTAACTTCACATATATTTTCAAACTAAATTCCTAAGTGGGCTGTACCATAGATGTGATTTAGGAAAGCCAGTATTGTGAAACTTACAGTTACCAAATCCTCATACCCCAATATTTTGATTTTTTATTGTGACTAAACAGGGTTTCTGACAATGTTGACTTCAGCAAAAAAAGAAAGCCAAATGTTATTGATTGCTTACCCCCCCCCACACTTGATTCAATTAAAAATGTATGAAATTTGCATTAAAATTCAAATTATGTGTCAATCCTAGAACATTTTGTGGAAAAATAGGCTATTTCAGAATTAGCAAAAATCCTTCATGAATGTGAATCCTTCATGAAATGTCTCCTTGAATGTAAAAACAATACTTAAAAGAAATAGTTTGTTAAAATATCTTTCAAACTTTTGTATATTTTACATGCATGTACATGTTAAATACCAATATCACTTGCAAAATTAATACAAAGAATATCTGTGCCAATTACAAAACACTTTACATTTGCCAGTCAGATTTGGTAATGCTAATGTGTCTATAAAATCAAGGAAATAAAGTAGCAGAAATTCAACAACCAGTGTAAATCTTGTTCTGAAAGTAAAATTTTAAATTGGTCAATAAATGATATTTTTCTAATTTAATTTTCATTTTAAAATAATTTCAGCCAGCTGTGGTGGCATGCACCTTTAATCCCAGCATTCTGGATACAGAAGCAGGCAGATGTCTTGTGAGACAGGCCAGCTGGGGTTACAGGGAGACTCTATATTTAAAAAAATAATCCAAAATATTTAAAACAAATAAATGAGTAGAGGCAGGTGGATCTCTGTGAGTTCAAGTCCAGCCTGGTCTACATAGTGAGTTCCAGGCCAGCTGGGGCTACAAGGAGACCCTGTCTCAAAAAGACAAAAAAAATCTATGAATGACTTTTGATTTTTGTGTCATAATGGTAAAGGAAAAGGTAATAACTAAGAATAAGACGGATGTGCATATGAAATCAGACTATAAGAAAGTATGATGAATTTTACTTATTTATTTATTCTGAATTTTACTTTGCATAATGTTTGAACAAAAGCCAAAACAGAGTATGTATTTGAGCCAAATAAAAACAAAAAATCATGAATGTTTGAAAATTTTTCAGTATGTTTTCATGCTGATAGCATAACTTTAAACTAATATTGATTGTGTTTAAATATGGACTATTCCACTCCCCATGGGAAATCTTGGAAAAGCAATTGAACTTGTGTGTGTCTCAATTTCTTCATATGTACAAGAGATAGAGGATGTTAGCTGTTCACTATGATGCTTCTACGTATCAAGAAAGTACAACAAATAGACTAGCATCTAGCATATGACCTGCCATCAGTCGATGTTAAAACAAGGTGTTATGCTGACATAAGGATACAACAATAAATGAAATACTGAGAACTGTTATTATGACATGAAATCAAATTAAAGTGATGGGACTTGGTTGGGTGCTTTGATAAACATGTATAATGGTTTTAACTGAGATGGACTGTGTAGCTGTTTCTTCCTAATTGAACTGTTCCATAGTGGAGAAATTGTGGAGGCTACGGAACTCACAGAAACCTGCATGACTCACAACCACTTGCAGACCCCTTTCTTAGATTACACAGTAAACTAGTGGAAAGAGGGAACTCTGGGGGTGCAGCTGCCAGCAAGCTGCATAGGGGACTTCAGTGGTGCACTTTCATGAGTCATCATCCATGCTGGAGGGCTTCTAAGTGATGCAGATGCCCAACACTCTGTATATAAACCTAATAAACTCATTTATTTGAAAAATTGGACTTACCAGGAATCCCTTCTTTAGTCTGCCATTGCTTTATCTGGCCTGAATTGAAATAGATTCCCTGGGAAAAGTGTGACAAAGTTGATCATATTAACTTTCTTCTTGCCTAGTAAAAATTCCCTGTTAGTCGATGTCTAAGATATGTGCACATAATTTATTTTAAAGCTAAGCATGAGAAATTATTATTCATACTTGTCATGTAATTTCTCCCTATTGGACCCAAAGTGCCTTTTCATTAAAGACTTTACCTTGAACCTCATGACATTTAGCCTCATGTTTGAAATAGCTCTTGCCTAAGTTTGAAGAGAAAGCCGTAAAACAGGATTTTCCGTCCACATATCCATTCATTACGATCTGAATAACTTATGTTTCAAAAATTCCTTCTAAGAAATAAGAGATTTTAATGATCAGAATATCTACATTAAAATAACAAGTACAGCTAAAGAAAATGTCTTTACACAGAGAACAATATAACAGTACTGACATTTTTTTATATGACATTTTACTTTCTTCCTAAGATCTCTACTTCAGTCTCTGTTTAACTGTAGTATCTGACTCCCTTAACTCCTCTCAGGGATGAGGCAGTGCATATCAGTGTACCCAGGGCTATGGGGGTCTCCACTCATTCTGAGTGCCTAAGCATTGCTCTTATGCTCAACTCATTCTCTGTGACACAGCCCAGTGCCAGGTTGGGACCACAAAATCCAGCTCTTTGCAGCAAAGGAGGACCAACTCCATACAACTCACATTGGAGTGCCTATCTGCTTCTCCCAACTTCTCTTTCTCTGAACATCTTCACTTTGTCTATCTTACCTCCCTTAATCTAGTACATTTTTTTTTTCATGAGTGAGAAATCTAAGATGTTTCTAGTTCAAATTTCTGAATCTTGGGCTTTTCTGAGAAAGAATCATTAGTACATGAATGGTGAGTAGTGCATTGACTTTAAAATCCAGCACTGGTATTTTAGAATAGTTTTCTAAATAAATCATTTACCAGTCTAAATCTCAGTGTTCACATCTGTAAAATACCAATAATGAATATTGAGTTTCACAAACGTAAAAAAAAAATCTTAATGGGATTGTACAAATGTTAACACATTTATTTACCACTACTAATTTAAATTTTATTTCTTTTTTATTTTGTGTGTATGAGTGTTTTTCCTGCATGTATGTAGTAAGTGCACCACCTACATGCAGTGCATGCCCATGTAGGCCAAGAGAGGGCCTTGAATCCCTTAGAACCCAAACAACTGTTAGCTGCCATGTGGGTGCTGGGAACCAAACCCAGATCTTCTGCAAGAGCAGTCAGTAGTCTTAACCTCTGAGCCATCTATCCAACCATCTCTTTTAATTTTTTAATTCTCTGTGTGTGGAGGGGTATGTTAACATGAGTGTAGGACAAAAAGCATATAGGAGCTCATGGAGCTGGAGTTACAGGTGGTTGTGAGTTACCTGATGTGGGTGCTGGGAACCAAACAGGTTTGCTCCAAGAGCAGTGAGAACTCTTAACTGCTGAGATTCATAGCTCTAAAAATGGGAGATGTGTTGATGTGCTCTTGTCACAGAGAGAACAAACAGCACAGCAATGAAAGGTAGTAGGCCTTTGATGTAGGTGGAGGGACACAGAGCTCAGGTGCAACAGGAGCTATTGTTTCCCTCTGATAGAAGGAAACCAGATGGAACAGCTGATATAGGCCAACAAAAGAAAGTCATTACTTTTTCTGAGGGAGTATTCAGTAATGACTGGGGCTGGACAATGTCAAAAATGTAATCACAGCAACCCTAAGTAAAATCTGAATGAGCTAAAGCAAGGCAAAGAAAGCCTCCATATAACTGATTTAGTGTCCAGCTAGCTGTGTGGACACAAGACACAAAACAGAAGTGGTGGACCAACTGGAGGATGGAGAGGAGGAGCAAAAGAGGGCTGTCCCCTCCACAGTTCTGTCCTTGCAGGACAAATCTGATCAGCATGGAAGTGAGAAGGAGTACTGTCAACTGGATATTTATGAAATGAATCTGGACTGTTTTAATAACTAGGACTGGTCAGAAAATTTTGAACTCTAAAGTTTCATTAAAGGTATGGAACCAGGCAATTCCACAGAGCACACGTGAAAGCAGTGATTTGAAAGAATCAAAGCATTTTATATCCTACTGAGTTCAAAATCCTCAATAACTAGACATACATCAGTAGATAATTGGAACTGTGAATTATTTAAATTGAGTAAAACAGAAAAATATTAAAACCAATTTATGTGAACCTATACTAAAGGATACCACAGTAAGGGAGACTATTTAGGGCAAAGAAGTATAGGGTTTGGTGCCAGACTAAATGTACAATTGTGGTTCATCTTCACTTAGGAGCTGAGGGAATCTGGGCAATATTTTTAGATTCAGTGAACCTCCATTTGATGAATTGAAAACTTACATGATGGGGACTGGAGAGATGATTCAGTGGTTAAGAGTACTGACTCTTCTTGCAGAGGACCTGACTTTTGGTTCCTAACACCCACATCGGGGTTAACAATCATGTTACACAACTTCCAGGGAATCTGACTCTGCCCTCTTCTGGCCTCTGTGGTGTGTTGCATGCATGGATGCACTTAACATGCATGCAGGGAAAACACTCATAAACACAAACTAAAAATAAATAATTTTTACAGCCTCTTCCGTTCTCTGCTGGCATTGCATGACATGGGTGCACTCACCTACTACATGCAGGCAATACTCGCGTACACATAAAGTAAAAATAATAAATAAATAATTTAAAAAGAAAACATGACTGTACACCACTAATCAAAGAAGCTTCTTTCTGCAACAGATGGAAGATCCTACAAAATTCCACAACTGATCAGACACAGAGAATACTGAGAGATGCCTAGTCCTAGAAGACACATCTACAATTGAAATTCTACACCTAATGCTCGTGGAAAATAGCAGAACGAGGGGTAGAGCATCCAACTCTCACCAGTGAAGCTTCCTTATACAACAGAGTGTGTGGCACACAGAGGGCACAACTGACCAAGATTTAAAGAATAACAGACTGTAGAGTGTGTGTCCCTGGATAGGACTCCTATATCGAACCTCACCCACCCACAGCTCATGGATCATTGTGGAAGATGGGGTGAAAAGATTGTAAGAGCCAGGACTGGTTCATGAACACAGGGTTCAGGCCACTGGAAACTTGCACATATGAATTTGTGGAAATGGTGGCATCATCGAGCACTGGACCCATGCCAACTCAATTCAATATGGACCCAGAGGGGAGGAGAGAAATGGAGAGGCTGATTGACCTGCCATAGACTGAGAACTATTGGAGACTGATTGCTACTGGAAGAGGGAGAGTATGCCTTACTTACGATCTCTGGATGAGCTGACTGTACTCCAGTGGGTGAATTTGCACTGAAGGACATCTGGGTACAAATGCTTGACTGGATAGGACTTAGTATGTATGACAGAATACAAGGGGTCTGGAGGGGGGAATGGGGAGCATGGACAAGGGAGGGGACCCAGATTTGATTGGGAGCTGTTGTAAGAAATTACAAAAACTCAGTAATTTTTTTAAAGGAAGAATGCAGCTGGGTGTGGTGGCGCACACCTTTTTTAAAACATTTTTTTATTGAGCTTTTAAATTTTCATGAAGTATTACCACTCACATCCAGACCCCCTCCCGATTCATTTCTCCCCCTCCTCCACCATACCCTATGCATTCTGCTATACATGCTGAGTCTTATTCATTCAGGTGTTTGTACCCAAATGTCCTTCAGTGTAAATGCATCCACTGGAGTCTAGTCAGCCCTTGGTTAGTGGTTGTATGTAAGTCATACTCTCCCTCACCCAGCAGCAACCAGTCTCAAATAGTTCTCAATCTATTTATAGGTAAAAGTGGCTACCTGCCACCTATTTCTCACTTCCCCTTTGGGCTCTTGTTTAACTGAACTGACATGGGTCCTGCATTGAATGCCACCGCTGCCACAGGCACACATGAGCAAGCCTCCAGTCCCCTGGAAACCTTCACCTCATTTGTTCATGAACCAGCCCTATCCCTTAAAATCTTTTGCCTCCTCATCCACAATGGTCCTTGAGCCATGGGTGGGTGAGGTTCCATATAGGAGTCCCCTCCTACATGCTACAGTCTCTTATTCTCCATAACTTGGCCAGTTGAGGCCTGTATAATGCACTCTGGTGTACATGAAAGCCTCACTAGGGAGAGTTGAGGGGTGCATTAGGCCCTTCTGAACCCCTTATTCCGCTATATTTCATGACCCTTGGTTATAGGAATTTGACTGCAGATGTGTCACCTAGTACCAGGCATCTTCCAAGTGTATGTTCTCTATGGCTGACCAGATGTGTAACTCTATGGTAGCCTTCATCTGTTGCAAAAAAAAAGTTACTTTGATGAATGCTGTACAGCATGTTTGTCACTTTAAGGAAGGTCTCTTCTATCTGGCACTGCGTTCCCTCATCTGGCACACACGCTTCTAGGTGTGCGTATGCATTAATGTTCAGGTGTTCTACATACATTTCTCATAGGGTTTCTAGGACATCACTTTTCCCTCTAGGTTTCCTAGGCCTGCCCCCCCCCCAGACTCACTCACCTGTACTCTTTTTTCTCCTATCAGGCCTCCCTCCTCCCTCCCTTCCTAGTCACAGTGCCCCCATCATCACCACCCTCCCCTGCCATCTTTCTGTTCCTGACTTCACTCACTCCCCCACACCATGGTCCCTTGCATATCCCTCTCTCCTCTCCTCCCTGCTGCTTACTCTTAAGTATTCCACCTCCCTCAGGTAGCACCTGTTCCCCACTATCTCCCTTTCAGATATTTCTTTTTCTTTACCTCCATGTATCTTTTGCCTTTACCTGGTTCCTGGTGTTACTTCAGAATTTATATACTCACATATAGGGATTGGTGCTACAATCCACAAATGAGGGAGAACATGTGTCACTTACTTTTCTGCGTTTGTGTTGCTTCACTTAGTATAACACTCTCCAGCTCCATCCATTTACCTGAAAATTTCACAATTCCATTTTTTCTTACTGCTGAGTAGAACTCCATTGAGTAGCTGTACCACATTTTCATTAACCAATCATCAGTCGAGGGACATTTAGGTTGTTTCCATTTCTTAGTTATTGTGAAGAGAGCAGCAACAAACCTGGATGTGTAGGTATTTCTACAGTAGGACGAGTCCTTTGGGTATATGCCAAGGAGTGGTATCACTAAATCATATGGTAGGTTTATTTTTAGTTTTTTGAGGGTTCTCCACACTGTTTTCCACAGTGGTTGCATGAGTTTGCATTTACCAGCAGTGAATGAGTATTTCTCTTCCTCCACACCCTCCCCAACATTTGGTGCCTGCCATTCTCTTGATTTTGGCCAATCTGACTGGGGTAAAATGAAGTCTTAAAGTGGTTTTGATTTGCATTTCTCTAATTACTAAGGATGTTGAAGGCTTTTTAAGGTGCTTCTTAGCCATTTTTATTCCTTCACGAGAATTTTCTCTTTAGGTCTATCACCCATCTTTTTATTGGGTTGTTTATCTTCTTATTTCTTTTTTGAGTGCTTCATATATTCTAGATATTAATCCTCTGTCCGATGTGTATCTGGTGACGATTTTCTCCCACTCAGTGTGTTTTCCCTTCCCTTCCTTAGTTGAAACTGTAATTTAGTGAGGTCCCACTTACTCATTGTTGACCTTAGTGCCTGAGCAGCTGATGTCTGGTTTAGAAAGTCCTTTCCTATGCCTATCTCTTGAAGGGTGTTGTCTATGTTTTCTTCTACCAGTTTCCAAGTTTCAGATTTTATATTGAGATCTTTGATCCATTTGGAGTTGACTTTTGTGCAGGGTGAAAGAAAAGGGTCAAGTTTCATTTTTCTGCAAGTGGAGATCCATTTTTACCAGGACCACTTGTTGAATGTGCTGTCTTTCCTCCATTGTGTGTTCTTAGCACCTTTGTCAATTATCAGGTGGCTGAAATTATATGAACTCATGTTCAGATAATCCCAGCACTTGGGAGGCAGAGGCAAGCAGATCTCTATAAGTTCAAGGTTGACCTGGTCCACATATGAGTTCCAGGCCAAACTGGAGCTACATTGAGACCCTGTCTCAAAAATACCAAGAAAAAAAAAGTAATAATAATAATAATAATAATAATAATAATAATAATAATAAAAGTATGATGGTTAAAATGAAGCAATGAGTGGAAAGCCTGGTGTGTGGGTGGCATGTGGTAGACATTCAAACAGAAAGCTACTGTGATGTGTACTAAAACAGAGCTGCAGGTCTCTTGGTCCCAAACTAGATTAAGGAATATTTAATCCCTCAATGACTGTCACTACACTGGACAACACCTTTATGTAATCAATTGTACAATGTAAAATCTGGAATTTGAGGTTACTACTGTTTTTTTTTTCCAGACTTGTAATACTTTAAAATCTGAAGTGCAGTTAATTTTTAAAAGCTGGCAAATGAAAATATATAGGGCTCATTTGTAGGGAATTGGGTCTTTTATGAATCAACAAGAGATCATTTCTGAAGTTGAAATTTATCCTCAAATAGCTTCTACCCCATTACATTTCCAAATACATTTGACAACACATTGCAGTTTGGCAAGGGGCTGACTTTCTGTCCTCTAATGTATTATTTATTTATTTAATGCATTAGGGGTTTGCATATCTTGCTCACAGAGACATAGAGCAATGAAACTGCTTTTTAATTTTCTCCCAAGATTTTAGGAATCCTTTCCTCCCTTTTTCATTTACCCAATTGTCAATATTTTTCTATCTCTCATTTCTGGCATATCATCTTAGTGATGAATCTCCCCTCCCAAACACCAGATTTGTGCTCTCTGTGCTATAAAGAGCACACTGACTAAGCAGAATTTACCAGGTCCTGGCACTGGAAATCTGTACCTGCCTCCATCCTTTCTATTGACATTTGGGTTGGGTTTTCTTTTTCTTTTTCCTAATAAATGCAGTTTAAAAATAAGGTTTCATTTTGGGTAACACTTTTATGTATTGTGCTGGGTTGAGATTTAGAAAGTTACAACTGACTTTCCAAAATATCATACTTGCCAACAGACCCAAATCTGTGCATTTCACAGCTCAGTAGCACTCATTGGATGCTAGTATTAGAGACAGGAAGGCAGAGCAGTTGTCTATGATTGAGCAGCCGAGGCAGAGCATCAATGTGTGTGGTTCTCCAAGCCTCAGCCTGGAAGGTCATGTCTGGCTAGGAATATCATAGAAGCAATGAAAAGAGGACCTTGGATATAAATCAGTAATACTCCCACAGCATGTGCAAAGCCATGGGGTTTGATCCCCAGAACTTTAATAATTAATATATAATGATGATGATAATGTCCTTACTAGGCAGGCAGTAACTTTGATCATTGTCCTTAAATTTACAAGCTGACAAAGAAAAAGTTATCTCTTGTAACTTCTGTTGTGAACTTGAAGAAAGAAAATCATAGATAAATAAAATTGTGTGTGTGTGTATGTGTGTGTGATATGTATATGACATGAAAATAGAAATAAACTATCTAGGGAAACAAAGGTGATTAATGGGAGGAGATAGGGTAAGAAAATACAAGGAATAGGGGACCGGGGGAATTAAGAAAATATCTTCAATGTACAACATATGTAAAAATTAAAAGTCTTTGAAAAGACAAAAGGATTTTTGAAGATGTAGTGTCTCAAAGTGCTTTTAATTTGCATTTCTCTGATGGCCAAGGTTGTTGAGCATTTTAAAAAGTACTTCAGTCATTTGTGTTTTTTATTATTATTTTTTATTTTTTTATGTGTATGTGTGTATTGCCTGCATGTAGGTAAGTGCACCTGTGTCATGCAATGCCCACGGAGGTTAGAAGAGGTTGTCAGATCCCCTGGGACTGTTACGAACAGTTGTTAGCTGCCATGTGGGTGCTGGGATTCGAACCAGGGTCTTCTGCAAGAACCACCAGTGTTCTTAACTGCTGTCTTTTAAGAATCATTTAGTTCCTTGCCACGGTTTCTAAGTGAGTTGTTTTGGTTTGGTTGATTTTTATGTTTAGGTTTTTTGTTGTTGTTGTTGCTTTTTCAAATCTTTGTGTAGTCTACAGAATATAAAAAATTAGAAAGGTACTAACTTTCTGTCAAATGTATAGCTGCTAAATAAATTTTTCCTATTCTATGGTATGTCTCCTCATTCAAATAATAGTGTTTTTTGTTATACAGAAGCTTTTTAGTTGTACGTAGTCTCATTTGTCAACTGTTGGTCTTTATGTCTGTGCTATCAGGGTTCTGTTAAGAAAGTCCTTTCCAGTACCTATAGGTTCCAGTGTGCTCCCACTTTCCTCTCCATCATATTCAAGATATCAGGGATTTCATAATTGTTGTTTTTGTTTGTTTGTTTGGTGTTTTTGAGACAAGATCTCCCTGTAGCTGCAGCTGGCCTTGGAAGTCACTATAGAGACCAGGCTGACCTCTATTTCACAGAGAACCATCTGCTTCTGCCTGCCAAGTACTGATATTAAAAGCATGCCAGGAAGGATATCAGATCTTGCGTTGAGGTCCTTGATCCATCTGGGGTTGAGTTTTGTGTATGGTGAGAGATAGGGATCTAGTTTCATTCCTCTTCATGCAGCCACCCACTTGGATTAGCTCCATTTGTTGAATATTCTGTCCTTTCTCCAATATGTAGTTTTGATCTTTTAGTAAAAACTCATGTGACTGTAGATGTATGGAATTAAATCTGTGTCCTCAATTTCCATTGATCAATATTTCTGTTTTTATACCAATACCATGCTCTCTCTATTACTATAGCTCTGTGATCCACTTTGAAATCACATGTCAGGGGTGATGCCTCTAAAATGTCTTTTCTTGTTCAGGATTCTTTTGGCTATCTTGTTTAATTTTTCTATTATCATATAAAATTTAATATTTTTCTAAATTTCTGTGAAGAATTGTGCTGGAATTTTGGTGGAAATTGCATTTACTCTGTAAAATGCTCTTGATAGAATATCCATTTTCATAATGTTAATTCTACCAATCTATGAGCGTGGGTCTTTCCATATTCTGGTATTTTATTCAGTTTCTTTTTTCAGTGTTTTAACAGTCTTATTATACAAGTCTTTCACTTCTTCATTTAGATATATTCCAAAATATTTTTGAGGCTATCATGAATGGGATTGTTTACCTGATTTCTTTATCAGTATGAATAAAAGAATGTCTATTCTCTGAGCATGCACAATATTATTTCTCCTTTTTTGATTATGGTACCCTATTATTATTTTTTGTGCAATTTATAAAGTTCTATGCCATGTACTTTGGATCACAAATGGTACTTAACTTGTGAAGGAAGATGTGACTAAGTGTGCAAGACCTCCAACAGAATAGCTGACCCAGGGGTAAGCAAGACACTTAACCAGAGTTAATCAGATCTGTTATAGAGAAAGAAGGTGTCTATGACTGATTGATTAATTAATTGGTTGGTTTATTGATTGATTGATTGACTGAGCTTTGTGTTAAGATCATATTGCTAAAGACAGACTATACCTCGGACACAGAACTTGGAACAATTGAACTAGAACTAACCTGGAAACTTCCTCTCCAAATACTAGCATTCATGGTATCAGAGGACACTATACATTTGCCAAGGGAGAGAACCAATCAATAGCTTTACCCAGCTATTAAATCTAATAAACAAAAATGACTGGCCCAGCAAACTATCACTATTGGTGCAGTAGTGACACTTGTATCTTGGGAATAATCAATAGCTATCTAATTGGAATTAAAACCAAATCAGTGGGAAGGAACTGATGTGTGGTACAGTAAACATAGCCAAATACTACTTTTGCCATAAAGACCAACATAAAAGACTAACAGAATTTCTTACTGTATTATAAATATGCGGCCTCACTTTTACAACAGATGGATACTATTACAGAGTTTCAGAACTGGTCAAACCCAGAGAATAAGTGTTTGTGAGATGCTTAACCCTAAGTGACACATTTTCAATGCATCCTCTACACACAGAATGAATGTATTCAGCTCTCATCAGAGAAGTTTCCTTATGCAGCAGATGGTGATTAACACAGAAACCCACAATTGGTGAATGTGCAGAGAACAAAGGGCCACAGAATACTTATCCCTGAATAGAACACCTATTTCAAATGAACCTCTGCTTTCCAAGACTCAAGGATCATTGAGGAAGAAGAGGCAGAAATATTGTCAGAGTCAGAGGGGCTGGATGACCACAGGGACACAAAGTCTTCCAGACAGCTGGTCACATTCTCATGAACTCACAGCAATGGTGAAAGCATGCACATGTCCTATGCAAACTCAAACCAGACCAAATCCCAGTATAGATATGGGAAAGTGGCTAAGAAATTCCAACCCAACCTAAGGAACTTTTGATGGTGGATGGCCTCTAGGAGGGGGAAAGACAGTGTTTTATAGGGATGGGACTCTTGGTTGGCCCAGAGGATTAATTCACACTGAAGGACATTTGGGGACACAGATCAGACTCTATAGACCACATTATATATAATAATTTCTGCACTATATGCAATAATTTGTGCTGGGGCATAATGGGGGGTGTGGATAGGGAGGGGAATTTAATACCATCAAACTATAGTGTCAGAAAATATCAAATATTCAATTAAAAATGTAAAAAGAGAGAAAGAAATATAAAGAGATTGGTCCCAAGTTTTATTAAAGGTCCAAATAGGAACATACTTAATAAAGTTGGATAGTACAGGTCAACTTATAACTACTTTTTAAAGCCATTACGTAGAAAGGAGGGTAATTTAGTAACATTAGAACATTATTAATGAGAGAAATACTAACCATAAAATCAGAATCACAAGAAACCCCAATATTAAAGAAAGGAAGAAATGTGTTTTTTAAAAATGAAAGCTATCACTCTTCCCTAATATTAAATATGCTACCATCTGTTTTTCTGTAACATGATGCAAAATGAAATTAGAGAAATGAAATTTTCTCCACAAATCTTAGATATAAAAAATATTCTACAAAAATAATATGTTAAATGAAATAAAGATGCTAGCCCCTAGACTTTTGATAGACATACCATAAGAAATGTTTATCCTTGCAAATATATACATGACAAACAGATTATCTAGTTATAAGCACATTTTGATCTGTAATTAGAACAAGAGGAATCTACACAAAATGCTCTGTGAGCAACTGAAGACTGCAGTATTACTGATAATAATAAAAACTAATGTTAATTTCTTTCATTCATGCCAGATCCCATTCTATCTGAGATGTAGGTGAAATGACTTGCAACAGTCCTGGAAGGGACACTGCACTACCGTGTCTATTAAACAGATGAGAAGACTGAAGAGCACAGAGGAAAGTGATTCACATGGCACCACACAGTGTGTCAGTGGTACAGTTCATAGTTGAAGCCAGCAGGTCAGCACTAGTAGACCAGGCCACCAAACCTGAACCTTATGGTGACACTGAAAATTTGAGCATGGAAAGAGACTAATAACAGAAATAACACATATTCGGGGAAAAATTTAAGGGGGAAGTTGGGAGGGAGATGCTCTAATTTTGTGAAATGAGTTTTCATATGCAGTATTCCAAAGCATATGAAAGTCATATAAAGGTTCATTACTGATAAGAAAAAAATTAAATTAACCATGAAAATATGCATGTTTCTTTCTCTTTAATTAGAGCAATAGTCTTTCTGTATATAGCTAGGATTATTTTCTTTATACAGTGACTAGTTCATTCAATGTGCACTTTGTAAATAAGTGGCAGTACCAAGATTCTCTTTTAATCTGTAAAATGGGAAAGTGAATGTTTACTTATTTAATATCTGAAAGTTATATAGTTTGGCTTTAAATTGCATCTATCCAATGTGCCCACATACTCCCAATCTGCTATGGCAGCTTCCAGTAAACAGTGGATTTCAGAAGCACTACTAGGGTTCCAGTACATAATCCTCTCTGTATTCTGTGCATGGGCAGATATTCTGACAGCCTTCATACTCAGCCTTTTGTCTCTAGTCCACTGTACATACAAATGTGAAAATAGTGACTTCAGAGCTCCTGATCCCTTCCTTTTTTTTCTCTTAACATTTTCACCTTTGTTCTGATTTTTCCTTTACCCAAAGTTCCATACAAGTTTGAGGTTCTAGCTGAGTAAAATGAAAACTCAATATTCCTAGTGTTGCTTCCCTTCTTGAAACTCTGACTTTTTCTCCTGTGAATTCATGATGTGGCTCTTTCTTCTTAAAAAAAATGAAAATAAACCTTTCTGGAAAACATTTGTTGTGTAATTTCTGATAGCCACAGTCCTCTCTTGTGTTCTTTCAAAACAGAATACATATTTTTGTTTTTGTCTATGTTCACCAAGTTTTATGACAATGTCTTTATGGTGGTGATTTTAGATATGCAAAGGAGACTTCAAATGTCAGCTAGTGATCTGTTCATTTCCAATAAGACTCAACAAAATTAGAGACCTACATAGATTATAGTGGTAGTAAAAGGCAAATTCTACACTCAAGAAAGCACACATTTTACAAGTGGAATTTGAATTTTCCTGACACTCAGAAATTATCACATTGTCTTCTTTATAATTAAATCACAGATTTTATGTTATCTGTACAGAGATTTACAGATGGTAAATGCTCATTAGATAAGTATATTTGTATATAATAGTTTTTTATAATAAAAATTTTAAATTGGGAATCTATCATATAATTTTACATTTTTTGGACAGTAGAGGGTGTAGACAAAGTCATAGCACCAGGAGGTTTCTGTAAAAGGAATCAATGTTTATAATAAACCAAACTAATAAAAACTTAATAGTAACCAGGTGAAGTGGTACACGCCTTTAATCTCAGAACTTGGGAAGCAGAGGCAGGCAGATCTCTGTGAGATTGAGGCTGGTCTGTTCTACATAGCAAGTTCCAGGCCAGCTGGACTACAGGGAGACCCTATCTTAAAAAAAAAAAGGAAAGAAAAGAAACACACACACACACACACACACACACACAGGCACACACACAGAGACAAATTTAATAGTAGTATAATACATAAAAAGTCATAAACACATATAAGACATAAAAATAACAACATAATTGAAGAACTGATATGAATCTCAACAGAGATCATTTCTGGCTTTCTCTCACACGTGCATGCACTCTCTGTGTGTGTATGTGTGAATAGGGGAGTGTAGACCGGACATCAGTCTCAGGTGTCATTACTTGAGAGACAACCACCTTTCTTGATGAGACAGCATTTTACACTGGAAACTAGAACTTGCTGATTAGATTATTCTAGCTGACCAGCAGCCTGGGATCTGCCTGTTTCTGTCTCCCCAGCATTTGGTTTATAAACACAAGTCACCATGCCCATCCTTTTCGACCTTTATTTTTTTTCTTTTATTTTTCTTTCTTTCTTTCTTTTCTTTTTTTTTTCATATCTGAGTCTAGAGATCAAACTCAGGTCCCACAACTAGCACTTTACTGAATTAACATCTCCCATCTTTATTGGGGCTGGAGAGACAGCATAATGGGTAAGGGCACTTACTGCTATTCCAGAGGACCTAGGTTCAGTTCCCAGCACCTACCTGTTATCTAACAACTCTCTGTAACCCCAGATCCAGGGGATTTGAAGTTCTTTTCTGACCTCCATGGGTATTGCACACACATGCTGCACTTAAATGCAGGCAAAATAATCATACACATGAAGTTAAAATAAACAATTTTAAAAATAAGCTTTTAATTGAATGTGAGCCAACTACTTGCAAATAAAAACTTGCACTTGAGGGATTGGAGAGATGGCTCAGCAGTTAAGAGCACTGGTTGTTCTTGCAGAAGACCCAGGTTCAAATCTCAGCACCCACATGGCAGCTAACAACTGTCCGTAACTCCAGTCCCAGGGGATCTGACAGCCTCTTCTGACCTCTGCGGGCATTGCACGACACGAGCGCACTTACCTACATGCAGGCAATACATGCATACACATAAGATAAAAAATAATAGATACAATTTAAAAATGCACTTGAAATGGAAAAAGAAAATGTAGTATATATACACAATGGAATAGCATTCATCCTTTAAAAAAAGAAACACAAATGCTGTCTTTTTTGATAACAAGGATGAATGTGAATGTGGAGGGCATCATGTTATGCAATAATCCAGAAACAGAAAGAAAAATATAATGTGTTTATGTATTCTTGGAATCTAAGAAAGTTTAAAGATATATGAAAAGTAGAAAGGTAGCTGCCAGGTGCTTGGGCAAATGATATTGAGAGAGGATGGTTTAAAGTTGCAAAATATAAGTTAGGAAGAATGAATTCAAGAGATTCATTGTTTATCATGGTGATTATACTTGAAAGCAGTATACTGTATGCTTGAAAACTGTAAAGAGCAGATTTTAAGTGTTTTCTCTTATACAAAGTAGATATAGGGTACTATTTAGCTTGATTTAGTCATCCACAAATACACTTATCACCACACAATGGTGTACACCACAAGAATATACAGTTTTTGATCTGAGAAATTTTTAAAGCCAAAACTGAATTTAATTGTGTTTTTATTTCTAATTCAATAAAGAACATAGCTATTTAAGCATGTACTTTTCTAGAACAAATATAAATCAATATTTTAGAAAATAAAATGTTTTAATTGTTTTCTTATTTCCTGGATGTATTTTTTGCAAACATTCATAATATTAATTTTTCTTTTGATTTTCTCCTATCTCTAAAAATTATATTAATAACATATACAAGCTTCAAACTATTTACCTATAAAATCTGTTGTCTATACCATGGGCTCTGCATCTGTAATAAACCAATTATAGATCCAAAAGATATGAAAAATGTGAGTTTAGCCATATACCAGCTTTTTATTTTTGTCATTACACAAAACAGTAAGGCAGGTATTTACATAGCATTTACAATATATTCATTATGGTAAGTCATCTAAAGATGAATTAAATATGTGAGAAAGTTCACAGGCCCTCTGCAAATACTATGCAATTTTATGTAAATATTAGAATATCCTCATATTTTGGTAACTATGAGTAATCCTGGAACCAATCCCTGTCAAATACCAAGGGGTGCCTAGACACCCAAACCACAATTATTCATTCCAAATCCCATCCTGATGTTCTGGAGTTTATTAGTAGAAAAGCAGGAGAGGACTCAAGCATAAAGCTCAAACAAATGGAGGTTTTCTTATATGAATAATTTCCCAATCTCCTCAAATCCTTTTGATTTTTTATGAGATTTACAGAAAAGATTGGGAGAGTATTTTAGAAGATTACAATGGCTATTTTTAAGTACCAAAAGACTTATAAAGAAAATTTTCATGTCTAACCAATATTTGAATTAGAAATATCTAATACATGTAAGAAAGTACACAGACACATAGACACACACGTGTACACTTCAATACCACTTTACCCAACTCTCTCTGGTATTTGTTCACATAAAATGATAACCAAGCATCAGGATGCAAGGATACTAACTTCATAACAGTGCTTATGCTCCAGGAAATGTGTTAAACACTTTCATGCATTTATGGTCATAACAAATCTTTGAAATAGATATTACTTTCCTAATTATAACAAATGAGGAAATTAAGGTCCCATTATTAATGTCATAAAGAGAAAAAGTCATCAGTCAGAATTAGAAACAACAGCTGTCTTTTCTTCAATCTGTTTCTTTGATAGCTTTGAGGAAAACACCTAAACTTTTCATTAATAAAGACTATAGTTAATATCTTGATGGCTGAGGATTATTTTCAAGGGATATTTTATGATAAGGAATCATGTTAGTTTAAGTATTGTTTCCCACTTAGATGTCTGGGAAGGACCTTACTTTCATTTGCCTCTTCAAAGAACAAATTGATGTTCCCTGAAGGATTGTAATTCAGCTGTTTTAAAATATTTATTCCTGTAGTATATATAAGATCCTGGCTACTTGATACAGTTTAATTATTGGGAATCATCAATTTGGAAAACATCTGTTAAATTCACAGAAGTGAACTCTAGATTCATGTGAAAGAGTAACAAGGGGCCAATAGAATGTGCTTTTTTAGAATTAACTGTTGAGGTGTGACAGCAAACTTGCTGAGTAAAGACTACTTTACACATCTTAGCAGTAGGGCACAAAATTTCATCTCTCTTCAGTGCTCAGGACAATGTAAAGAGAAAGAAAGCTTCTTAGTGGCTTCTTTTGGATTGATGAATGTCAATATTCGGTGACCCACGGTGGTATCTTGTGAGGAGTTAGACTGGGGTATAGCTATATTGTCAAGTCTAAGCACAGACCCAAAACTCCAAAGATGAAAGCTTGTTGAAGTTTTTCCCTTATGATAAGAACTACCTGATACAAGAGGACTGAATGGAAAAGGGAAAGTGTTCAGGTATGTTGTTTCTCCAGGAACAAGGGAGTTTAAAACCCTTGGAATTAAGGCAAGAAAAGAGGATTTTAAAAAATTACCTACTTCATGTTTGAGGGTGTACACACTATCTTTATACCTGTGAGGAAGATGTCAGGGGTACATGTGGGAATAAGCATAGGAGAGGTTTAAGTCTTTGAAAATGATGGTAGCAAAAGTCAACTTAGAGGTGGTGAGTAGTTCAGTTTCATCCAATTACAAACAAGAGAGGGTAAAAGGATCCATCCATCACATACAGCACAAATAAAGGGCTGTCACTCATTTTCCTAATGTCAAAAACGAGAACTATTTAGCAATTTTTGACACAGAGAAAATCATTTGTAAAAGTTTTTACACTTTTCAATTCATCCTTAAATTTAGAAGAAAGAAAAATTCTTCTTTTCAACTGTTTCTATTATAAGTCAGTTCATCATTCAGGAATCCATGTCAGTGTCTTAGGTTTTGTGTGTGTGTGTGTGTGTGTGTGTGTGTGTGTGAAGCAGCTAATTCATATCATATTTGCAGTCACCACTTCATAGTGAATTGCTGCTGTTTGATTTAGCCTGTCATCTGACACAGAACATTTCCAAACCATTTGTATCATTCTTCCAGCTCTGATCTGCACATGTGTTAGTAATTAGGAATGTGATACCTTAAATTCATTTAAAATACCCAGTTACTTTAGAATATAAGAGCAATAGCAGCATAACTCATGCATCACAAGAAAAAAGTGGTGTTGAACTGAGTGAACTGGATTGTTACACTTAATTATATATGTAAAAAACTATAATGATTTCAGAGTAGCAGTACAAAATGCAACTTTATGAAAACCTAAAAATTCCAAATTGATAATCTTTCTTATATAGAATATGAACTTAATGCATACTATGTCACATATTGTTTTAAATCACATATTTTTTCTCTCATCTCAGGATAATCAGAAGTTTTCCCTTCTTCAATGTTCAAGTCCTTTTAATTCATGCCTTCAAGTGAAAGGGTTGCGTATACAAGGTCATTGAAATTGTTATTTATGGTTGAAATGTTTTTGCTACATCTATTTTAAGAAGGGTCATTTTTCATTTCATTTTTTAAATTGCTTTAAAGTGTTTAGCTGACTATACAAAATTACTCAATGTGTAGCTAGAAGTCCACTGTGCTTTCAAGCTTTATGCAGCCTAAGAATTGCATGTGATTTTATGGTTAAAATAATCAAGTTAAATTGTATCATTTAATTGCTTTTAGGTTTATAGCAACCATCATTCTCAATTATTTCTCTCTGTGTATGAAAACATGTTCACCTCAAATATGTTTCCTACTCCTTTATTTGGTTCAGTGTACTTTTGAGAAAAGAAATATGAAGTAATATATTTAAATCGCTCACGGACGGTACCAACCCTGTAACCCTGATGTCAGTATTTTCTATTACAATGGCTTATGGTCCTGTAACTGAAAAATATCTCTAAAGAATATCACTGATCATTGGCTCATTTTTTTTTTTCTAAGAAAAGGCTGTCAGCTAAGGAGGTATTTTAGAAATGTTTATTGTTTCCTCTTTGATGTTCTAATGAATTTATAAAGAAGAGTACATAATGCTGTATGTTTTTTGGATATTCAAATTCACATTTTCTCTTCTGGTCCATCCTAACAGCTCTTCTCCCTCAGCGGAGAGCAGAGCAGTCTTGCTGTGCAGACCAGCGTTCGCTGCAGACTGGAAAGCCCCTGTCTGCAGGAAGAAAGCAGTACTGAAGCACACCCAGAGTAGCAAAGAGACTCAGTCCTGGCGAGTGCTCCTTTCCAGGAGTTGGGAAATTAGCATACACTCTGTCTCAGAATCACAAAGTATTAACATCTAAGCAAGATTCATAAATTCACTATGGAATTGCAGGGCATCTGGACCTGGAAGTTTTTGTATTTATGATTGTTGACCTTCACACTTTGTAGAACAACTCCAACTACTGACCCTTTTCTAAGTCAAAAGAAATTTCAAAGTGTAGCTACTCAGACGTTAAAATGAAAAAGAATTGAATTTCTAGAAAAATAAGACTTACTGTAAGAATGAGGAAAATAGTCAAAACAATGACTACTGAAAAAGTATTAAAATTTTTATATTTAATATGTTATATATTATTATATTACTATGATCATTACCAGAGCACTCAGCATTGGAAGAAGAAAAATGAAACAAAAACATATATTTCATTTGTAGGTAGACTTGAAAAATAAATTACTAACCTTGACTTCCGTCATCACACAAAATCCTACATAGCCAATGACAGACTTCATTGTTTAAAGACTACTTGGGGATGACTAAGGAAAGGGTGATGTAATCTATTATATGATAAAAACAGATATAATATTCTCTACTGGAAGGCATTCCTATCATGTCATATCAAAGTCTAGCAAAATGTTGAAGTTAGAAATGTTATCAAGCATTAGCAGGCATTTAAATAACGTCTCTTGAATATTTCTAGCATAAAAAAGTATTTCATGTGATGTAAATGAATGGTAATTTTCTGACTTTAAAAGAGAGCCATGCCAGTACATTTCAGCGTTCTGGACCCAATTCTGCAAACATGGAGACGCTTTCAATTTGCTCTGCCTGCCTTCCCGCCTTAGATGGCTGTGATTGCAGCGAAATTAATCCATTTAAAAATCTGCGGCTTAAACTTAAGGATTTTCAGTTTTTTCCCCTTCTCTCTCTTTTTTTTTTTCTTAGAATATCAATAAGTTCCAATTGAAGAGCGGATTCTTTTGCAATTCAGGCATGTGCCGGCGATAACGGGCGAGTTGGCATGAAGAGAGGCAGAGATGGATTAATTATGCAGAGAACATGGAAATTCTGCTTATCATCGACTAGCAAAGGAGCCCGGCTCACATAATCAGCAAACGAAGGGAGAGGAAAAAATAACAATGCAATGGCACCTTCCAGCCCATCATCAGGATTTTTTCTATCCCCCTTGTAATTAAAAAATAACATACACTTATAGCCCTATCTCCTGTGCAGGCAAGGAGTGGATGTCCACAAAATAATTGCACTGGGATATTAGAGCTGGCAACACCGGCTGTCCAGCCTTGCCTGCTCCTCTGCTCACCCTCTTTCTCTTTTGGCCTCTCAAGGCACTTTGCTTCTGGAGCCCAGTCCAATCAGGCGATGTCTCAGTTGACATTCTAGCTCGGTTTCCAAAACCCCAAATTGGTACCTTATCACAATCCACGCAAACATACATACATATATGATAAATATTTGCAGGACTGACTCTCAGGAAAGCTTAGGAACTGATCACCTGTGGGCTACCTGGTCAGTTTCGATTTCTTTCTTTTTTTCAGATGAAACATGTCCAAATAGCCTTCATTTTGCAAAGTGGCCAGATTAAAATGGCGGACTCTGCAGCAGCCAGGTTCCCTTTTCTCAAATGATGCCAATAATTACAACTTTTTCTTTCTATCACCTTTGCCAACTAATTTTTATAAATTCAAGTATGTACACCTAATCATTAAAGTGCCTGTGCTTCCAAATCAGATGTCAGAATTCTGAATTGTCACTGTAAAAATATGACAGCTTAAAGCTTTGTATTTCTCTAAATGTCAAAAGACACTACAATAAACCTAGCTTATTGCTTTAGAGAAAATCATATTTAATCTTATATTTGCACCAGTGTGTTTCCCAATTCTGAAAATTAGGATACTAACACCGCATGTTAAATAATGATGCTCAGGAGTGAATACCACTAAACTAGGCTTCCACTTCTACTTGTAACCCAAATAATTTAACCTAATTAAGTAAACCCCAAGAAGATCTGGCCATAACAACAACCATTCCTTCCTGCATATTTATTGTTGAGCTACCAAAACACAAAGATAAAAACAGACCTAGAAAGACAAAAATTATGCAACATATGAAGGAAAGATGTTGTTCCAAAGTGCAGCAAACTGGAATTAAAAAGCTGGCAGGCTCTAGAAATGTAATTTATTCATAGAGTTCCACCAAACAGGGAACCAGTGTGAGGCGCAGTTTACACGCTTGTGGGAATGGTTTAAGTGACAGTGACAGTAATAGACTGATTTTCTAAAAAACTAATTACTTTCATGTCTGTGCATATGAACATTTACACACATATCAAGACATAGGCGTCTTATAGCAGAAAACAAAGAATGAGCAGGAGCAAGAATAAAGATGAAGTAAATGTTTGGAGATATTTGTGATTATGGACTGTTAGTTTCTCATAAAGGAAGAAAATATAAGAAAAATGTACAAGTAAGGATGAAGTTTAAAGAAAGACACCACTTAGAAAGGAAACCCCAATAAAGAGAACAATAAAATAAAGAATACGAAGAGAAAATTGTAATTGAGGGAGTCGAAATTGTATATTTTATGTCTACTCATATTTTAATTCACAAATTTTGTAAAAATTAAATATATAAATAGCAAGAAGCAAGAAAACAACATGAATATGTCCCTATACCAAGAAATGTCCAAGTTTAGAAAGGGAGCACTGTTCTACAGCGCAGAATATAATTTACCAAGAACTGCGGTGTGCAGCCATACCAACTAAGCTGTGCAGTGGGAACAATTTGACCATTATTATTGAATACTTACCACCCTCCTACCATTTGTTCCTTCTAATACTTGAAGTTTATCTTTGAATCAGTCTTCTTTATAATGCCATAGCCATATCTGTTTTTAGCCGTTGTTAATAAAATATGTTAAAGTACATATGAAAGTAAACAAAACAGTATTATTGACTCTCACATGCCCATTTATGAGCCTCGTGTTTATCAACACATGACAGTTCATGATCAATTCCATATTCTCACATTTCCCCATCCTAGATTTTTAATTTAAATTTATCTGAATTGACAATAATTGTATGTTTGTGCTCTCTAAATTAATTCTTTTTGTTTTGTTTTGTTTTGAGACAGGGTCTCCCTGTAGCCCCAGCTGTCCTGGAACTCGATATGTAGACCAGGTTGGACTTGATCACAGAGATCTCCCTGCCTCTGCCACATGAGTGTTGGGATTAAAGGGGTGAGCCACCATGCCTGGCAAATAAATCCTTAGTACAATAAAATGCACTCATTTAAAGTTCCTAGATATAAGATATTCAATAACTGACAAGCAGCAGTAAGTACGGTTTGCTTGTTCCAGTAATAATGAAAAATTTGGTGATGCTTGATAACAGGAAGGGAAATAATGTGAAAGCTAACAAAAATTATCTTAAAACATTTTATGAAGTTGTAAATTCTTTTGCAAAATAAATTGTGAGACTTTACAAATCCCGAGGAACTAATATTCTTCTGGGGCCAGAATTATGGAAAGATAGAGCAAGTCAGTCAGATGCTAGGTATCAATTTCCTAAAGCTTTGCCAGGTGAGCAAAGATCTTCCCACTCAATATCCAGAGCACTGGTTCTGTAGCAGTGTTACTAGTGGATGATACAGTGGTTTTACTCTCAGCTGTACAATAGGATCTCCTATAGGTTTTTAAAAATACTTACACCTGAGTTCTACAAACTCTAGGAATGGGCCAAGAGAAGAGGTATAGATAATATAGAGATAGATAGATGATAGATAGGTAGAAGATTGATAGATAATAGACAGATATGAAAATGGAGGAGATGGGTCTTTAATGTTCCTGGTAATTCTAACACATTCAACACTGAGGTCTGGTCTCTCTAAACTTATTAATTGTCCTGCAATTGAATTGAAATATACTTAAAACCCCAGACCTCAAAACTATGATAGACATTATTATTACCCAGAGTATGCTCCAATGGATGAACCCACACAGAATGACTTTTGGGTACACAAATTTGACATATACATACACATACACATATACATATACATATACATACACATACACATACACTTATACTTATACATATACGTATACATATACATATACATATACGTATACATATACATATACATATACATATACATATAGCCTGAAAGAGTACAGTGAGCAGGAGTGAGAAAGGCAAAGAGCTTTATGTCTATCTGTAATCACAGCCACATTCCTTGCCCAATATTCTCTTCCCCAAGTCTCAATAATTTGTAAGCTTTCTAAAGATTTTCCAAAAGCCTGAGCTCAGAATGTTTTAGATACAGCATACTTTTATAATCGTTTATATTTCCTGAAACCATGTCTTAACACCTTTTATAAGAGTAGGTAGATAACAGAATTCTCAGTAACTGTAACTGTAAATGGATTTGTAATCTATCTGTGATTAAAATTATTTTCATCATGAAGTAAAATTCTCATTATTGTTGCAATTTTAATATTATCAACTCCAAAGTGTCTTGGTGATTGATAATATAGACAGCGAAACCCTATATTATAGCAATTAAATTTAAAATGAATCAGCTATCCTTATACTTCTCAGTATAGTACCTAGTTATTTGAAAACAATTATCTTTCATGTCCCCTAACGCCAGGCAGCACTTGCACCTGCTCCCAGATTGTTCGGGGTCACCAAGTTGCTGCTGAGTCGGGGTGCACAGATACATGTCATGGTGAATATTTTCTCTATTGAATACATCTTACCACAAAAGTGGGCTATAACCCAAGATGCATTCAGTCCTGAATAAGGGAAGTTTTGATCAAAATCTTTATGGTGAAAAGTGATTTTATGCGTTGTGACTCTCACTAACTTTATGTGAGACCTATTCTCTAGGAAACATCCAGAATCTCAAGGCAGCTGTCTGACTTTGGAGGACAAAGTTTCTCTCTTCTGATCAGAGCCAGGATGCAATGCATGATAACTCCTTCATTGGGCTGAGAGCCCTTCAAAGGAAGTGTCTCCTTTCATAAACTTAATTAATTAACTAGCTGTGAGTTTCTCACTGTTGTCCTTTGGTTCTCATTTCAGATTTTACAGGAATATGCCTTTCTCAGCTGTAGAAGGGCTCACTCTCCTGTTTCTCTTCACCTCACACATTGTTGCTCTTACAATCCTTTCTGATGACAAGACGGCCCTTCACTAGAAACTTCATCCCACTACCCTCCCCATACACAGTTTGGGAGGAAAAAATAGTACAAAACATTCTTCCCTCCATGGCTCATTTGCAGATTTCAGCAGGCTTGCAAAAAGCACACCTGTTGTGCTGTCTGGATTTCCTTTTCTGATCATAGGCTTCTGACAAAGAGGGGGGAAAAGAAAGATTTTTATCAAGCACTCTTCACTGGACAATGAATTTTCTTCACCATTTGAATGTATCTGTGGAATGCCTGAGTGATTCATTACAGCAGATTCTGAAGTATGACAATGGGCCGCAGAAATGACTGATGGTATCTTTTTCCTGATTTCATTTCCCTGATCCTCTTCATCCCTTGGCCTGTGTACCTCGATTAATTAGAAACCAGGGATTTTCACTCATCAGCTGATGGGTTTCATGCTCCACTCTGTCACAAATCTGCTGCCTGCACTATCTCTCTTACAGCTGCTGGCTGCTTTAAAAACTTTCCCTTCCCCACCCCCTTTTTCCCTTTTTGAAGCAGTGCTTTGTGACTACAGGTTTAGGTCTTTTTAGAGACTCAGACATTTTTTTTTTTTAAAAAGAGATTAAAATTAAGTAAAGAAGATTCAAAATCTCTGATTAAGTTAATCCCCATCCAAATGATACTTGTCCAAAAATGAACTTTTTGAAGAGATAATAATATAAATGTTTCATAGCTCTCGGCTCTCCAAGTTCCCCTTTTCAAGCTATAATAATTGAAGCAGTAGGAAAATACTAGAAATATACATAAATGTGATTTTTGTGTGTGAATACTAAAGTCCTTATGCTCATATCTAATGTACTTGAAGATACATATACTATAGGTCTAAAATAATTGTGTTCAAATTTCAATTGAATAAGACATGTTATAATAGCTTCCTGAAGTAAATCATTGAACTATTATTATTTCTGGA
>NW_008354281.1:5042565-5046729 GCF_000622305.1 Nannospalax galili
AATCATTGAACTATTATTATTTCTGGAAGAAATATTCTAGTACTGAATATTGCTCTCCCTTAAGGTATATACCAAATTAAATCACATGATCACATAACCTTCAAGTAAAAAGATTGTGATCAATTAGGATTTCAGATGCAGGATATTTTATAGTAAAACTCTCCCTCTGAAATCTAAAATAATGCATGATTCAGAGGTGAAATACACATATATTATCTTTACAAAAATGTATTATCTATGGCTACGCAATTATTTACTGAAGTGTTTTCTCCAGACTAAATTAGCTAATACCAATTTTGAAATGAGACCCAGAGTTAAAAGCTAACCCCTCTATTTTAAAATGTTGGTTTCTGTAGATTAGAACATCTCTCAGCCCTCAACAGAGAAGTATCTTTCTGCAGTAGATGGCAATACCGAGACCCAGAATTGATCAAGGTGTAGAGAATAAGAGTTTGTACATGCTCAGCTCTAAGTGTAGTACCTATTTCAGACCTCCTCCTCCCAAGGATCAAGGATTATCACTGAAGAGGGCATAGAAAGTTGTAAGAACACCAGGCATAGTGGCGTCTGCCTTTAATCCCAGCCCTCGGGAGGCAGAGGCAAGTGGATTTCTGAGATCTAGGCTACCCCGGTTCATATCATGACTTCCAGAGAGGCTGTGAGTGAGTAGGGAGTCCCTGTCAAAAAAAATAATCGACAAGAAACAAAGAAAAAAGAAAGAAAAGAAAACAAAGACTGTAAAAGTCATCAGTTGTACATATGAACCCACAGTGGTTGTGACAGTTTGCACAAGATTTCAAAAGGCCTCCACAAAATCAAACCAGACAAAATCCTAGCATGGAGTGGCAAGATGGGCATGAAGTCCAACCCCTAGTTGGAAAGCTATTGGCAGTTGACAGTGGCTGATAGAGAAGACATGTTATTCTTTAAGATTGTGGTCTCTGGTAGGCAGGCCATGTACCAGTGGATGGCCACACTCCCAAGAACATATTGCCAGTATAAACTAGGAAAAGAAATGAGGACACAGAGTAGGTTGAATAACGTAGTGGGGGCAGATTTGGGAGAATTTCGGAAGTGGTAAATATGATCAAAATACAATGAATGAAATTCTCAAAGAAGTAATAAAGGTTTTTTAAATATTTTATTTTTACTTTTTTAGAAGAAGCATTTCATTACAACTTTAAAATACTCAATAACATTGTCCATAGCAAATATACATCTCTTTCAAAAATGGCTATAAAATTTTTAGGTTTGCTGTTGAAGAAATGCAGTTATACAATATTGAACTAAGTATAAGCCCTGTGAGGCATAAAATAAAATGAGATTTAACATTTAAAAAAGACCTCTGTTACATTTTAAAATATACTGCTTCTTACAGAAAGACTCATTGTTTTTGCTAATACACTGAGATGTTGATGTATGCATCTCTAATCTGTATGCATCTGATTCTTATTAGTCATAATCGGTAACACTCAAATTCTTGGCACCTGTGGTAGATTTCAATGGTAATGTTTAATCACCTCTACTAATTAATATGTCATTAATTTTTATGCTTCCTCCTTAAATATAGTACATTTTTAAAAAATTTGTTGATTGTGTGTGTGTGTGTGTATCACATAGAACATCCCAATCCATCTTATTCAACTATACACCCACTTTCCAGATGGCACCCTCCCATAGCCTCCCTCCCCCGACTAGAGCCCTTATACTCTGTTATCCCTGCTACTGTCTGCTATGTTGTTGGCACCCCAACCATTCTCCACTACTTGTCCATCTGGTTAATCTAGTCAGACTATCTAGAGATCTTTGTTTTAGGAAGGTCAGCTGTTCCTCTTCTAGCAGCTATCAGTTGTCAGTATTCCTTTAGATAAGATTGGGGTCTGCTGTTCATTTTCCCAGTTCTATGCTTGGTCACTATCTGGGAGTCCCTTGGGCCACCCTGGCCAAAAACTCAAAAGAAGGTATCTCCTATCTGGCATTTTGGCTTGTTATGTAGCCCTTAGCTATACATATGGACTCTTAAAAAATTATATTGGCCCCTGTAATATTTGGTTATACTTTCCTTTTGAGTGTTTAAGGCCATAGAGTTGGCCCAGATAAACAAATTTATCTTTATTCTTAAGGCCATTTGAGGATCTGTTCCTCAGGGGTCACATGGACTTGGGAGGAACCCCTGGCTCCTTTCTTTTACCAGTTCTGGCTATGTGAAGATAAGTCAAAGGTCCTGCTCGAACATGGCTGGCTTTGCTTAGAAGCATGGAGGAAATGATTCCTCTAGGTTGACCCTCCCCTTTGTAGACTGGGAAACTGGTTCAAGTCCACCATGTGAGGTCTTCTCGGCCTCCTTGATCAAGAGGACAGGTGACCCACCATAACTGCAGGACATTTTGGGAGATGCTCATAGTCCCCTGGAACTAGTTGACCTAGGATGGCAAGGAGTAAAAACTGTCCTTTATGTCCCTCTGACCAAATTAGTACAGGCCTCAAAATATGTCTGTTAAACATCCAAGAAGGTTAGTTCCACCAGTCTGCTACTTTTAATTACTGTGTGCCATGTAGATAAATCTTGGGCAAAGACCAAGTGTTCTCAGATAAACCTTACCTAGACATATATTTCTTGATCTGCTATGTATAATTTGTCAGTAGGCTGTAGGACTAATATGGTTCCCTCTAGTTTTCAAAACTAGCTAGGCATTTTTTATCTCTCACATTGTCTAACCCCTCCATCATGGTTTCTCCAGTTAAGGTGCCCCCATTTTTCCCCTTTCTCCACTAATAAAAAAAAGTTTTTTAATATTTCATTTATTATTTGATGTGTATGAGTGTATTGCCTGCATGTATATGAGTGTACCCATGTGGTGCAATGCTGTGGAGGTCAGAAGAGGACTTCAGATTCCCCTGGAACTGGAGTTAAGGGCGGCTCATGGCCTCCATGTGGGTCCTGGGAATTGAACCCAGGTCCTCTGCAAGAGCAGTCAGTGATCCTAAGTGCTGAGCCATCTCTCCAGCCCCTAAAAAGAATAAAAATGAAATTGCTTAAAATAGAATAAAATATAAAAAGTAAAATAAAATGCCAGATCCACTAGTCTTGAGGAACCAATGTGATGAGGAAAAACTTTCCATGCTTACATAGCTTTTCACAACAGCAAAAGATAAAACATTAGAGATTTCATCCTATGTGTCAGCTTTCTATGAATATTAGAAATTAAAATATGAAGAAAATAATGCTTATTGCTATTTTATGATCCATTTTCTTTTTCTGTATTCTCCAAGTAAGCTGAATATCGAACAGTTGTAAAGGGAGACTGAGGAAAGCCCTGGTTAGTATTGAGTACAGTGGATTGAGGACTATACTAAAGGAATGCACTATTCAGCTTAGTAATTCTATACTTTTGGTTGGGAACAAAGCAATCAGGAAAAGCTACCATGTTTTGATACTAGACCTTTAAGGGGAGATACTATACTGTCAGATTATTATGGCACATTTATTTATGCACATTGAAATCCAAATGACTAGGTTGTTTGTCACTCAACTATGGCCAAACAGTGCTATGAAATTTATGGACACAAAGCTAAATTTTACTTGTTGAGTTGATTTCCATAAAGACTTACAGACTAGAAGTTAAGTGTTTTTTATAGGATCCAGGTAAGTTTTTATTCCTAATCTACTTTAAAAGCCTTAATAATATAGAGGATGGATAGATGAATTGAGGAAAATACATCTTCAGCTTATATAGGTGTGAAGAGAAATCTATTAGTTCTTTGAAATTACTAAAACTCCTATTAAAACATGCATAGGGCTAGAGAGATGGTTCATCTGTTAGGAGCACTGGCTGCTCTTGCAGAGGACCAGGTTTCAGTTCCTGGCACTAACATGGCAGCTAACAACCATCTGTAACTCCAGTTCCAGAGCACCTGATGCCCTCTTCTGAATGCTGCAGGTATTTCACTACATGGGTGCACTTACATACATGGAGACAATACACTCATATGTATAAAATAAAAATAATAAATAAAATATTTTAAAAACATACATGACACAGAGTATACCCTGAAGGGGAAAAGTTCTATATTTCAAATAAACACCAACTAGAAATTAGGAAATGGGAAAATAAGCCTGTGATTTAAATTAATATATACAAATCAAAATCATTGATAGGCAGC
>NW_008354281.1:5046744-5047923 GCF_000622305.1 Nannospalax galili
ACCTTTAAAATAAAAAAAAATCACTATCATTCCACAACTACATTTCAAATGGACCCTGCAGAATACACTTTTCTTTAGCAATGAAGCAAAAGTGCTATGATAACAGTTGGAAAGTCTTTTATTTAGCAACAACACAAGTGTGCTGATAATCTGGAGTATCAAACCCATCTGTAAATTTCCCTAATTTGTCATGTCTTTTCTAACACTACCAATATTGTGATAATGCCACATGCTCCTGAGTACCTGTTAATGCCAGGAATAAGGACTGATATTCAGAAATAGGGAAAAGGCTGTAATTTTTACCATCTCACAATGTTTACTTGTGGCAAACCAAGGGAGACATTAATTTAGATGATGTATACTGATCATCTACTTGATTCATATGAATCTATTAGATATTTTCTTGGACTAGTGCTTCTCTGTCTGAATATACAAAATAATGTCATAGTCTACAACTTGCTGTCTTACAGGCCTGAGAATCTGGAAGGTATTTCTTTTAATATAACAAATTAGAGGTGAAGAAACTGAAGCATTCTCAGAAGTAATTATAGGAAGTGATTTCTCCAATCTTTTTAGCCTAACAAGTAAGTATAAATTGAAATAAGAGATTGCCTCAAGTGATAATTTCTGATTGAAATAAGAAGACTTTGCTTTATTCTTTCCCCACCTATTAAGGTGACTGACCAGCAACATAATGGGCTTTGGTACTTCTGCCAATGGAGTCTGCATTTCTGCTTGAAATCCTTGTTGCTCTCTTGAACTGTGTAATTTGCACAGGAAGTATGTGTATTACATGTAGAACACTTCAATTATAGTTTTTGTAACAAGAATCTTGTAGGTGTTAAAAAAAAGTTAGGTACAATATGTAAAAAATCTTGACTTTCTAAAGTAGGGATGACAGAATCAGTTCCATCACTTAACCTAGCATTAGATTATTTTAGAAATTATTGGATTAAAGACATGTCTTACAAGAATGGGACACTTGGTGGGCCCAGTGGGTGGACCCACACCGAAGGATGCTCAGGAACACAAATCAGACTCTATAGGCATATATGCATATTAAAGCACATTAAATTAGGCTGAGAGGCAGTATCGGGAGGTGTGAATAGGGGAGGAGATTTAAATACCATTAAATTATATTGTATGAATATTGCAAATATTCAATTAAAAAATTAAAAA
>NW_008354281.1:5049364-5072675 GCF_000622305.1 Nannospalax galili
AGGAGATGCAGATAGGGGTAGGGATCTTAATATCACCAAATTATATTGTATGAAAATCACAAAAATTCAATAAAAATAAAATGTAGAAGAAGGAAATAATTTTTGTAATGTCATTATATTTCTGTAATGTGGCAGTTTCCATATCAGACTGGTCACCTTATATGACACCGAAATTCTTGGCCCAGATTTTGCTGCTTCCCTAATTTGGATTCTCCATTCCTTTTGAACCTTTGTGTTATTGTAGGAGTCTCAAAGTGAGGTTGCATTCCTTTGGTTTTTTCTATTCTAGTGGTATTCTCACATCTGACCCACGCTGTTATATTTGGTTGGAACCAAACAAGCACAACTGCATTCTACTGTGCTGACCTTTACTCTTCTGAGTGCACACTTGTCTGTTTTGGATCACGGGCTGGGTTTGTTATTTCCAGGTGTCGCTTATTTACTGATTCTTTCCTGAAACTTCATTTGCTGCCACCACTTGCGCTCTGATCCTCATGATTTCTAATTCTATGAAAATTGATTCTTCAAAACATGTATTTGTCAAATATTTATTAAAATCCAGTTCAAGTTCTGTTGGAGAAATTGTGAGTCAATGACTAAAAATGCTTGTGTTTGCTCTACTCAATTTAGTGCTCCAGGGGCATTGTATGAGTTGGACTCTATCACTCAATATGTATTCACTTGATTCCTAGTAGATTACCCACTACTCAAAGATATGATACAGGGTTCTAGTCTTATTCAGCATCTCTGAGTATTTAGCTCCCTACAGATTAAGGAAATGATTAATAAGCTTGTCTGTTGATTAAATTCTCTTCTCAATTTTAAGGATGTTTTTAGAAGTTTATCACATTTCAAAATAAATTCAAAAGTGGACACTGAGGATGACCCTTCTCTTAATTATCATATCCATCCCTATGTTTTTCTGCTCTGTTCACTGTAACTTGGAGAATGGGAATCTTGCCAGCATCTGGATTTTCCACCCTTGGTAACCCTCATTAATTTTTGTGATTATGGTCACCATTTCCTAGAAGCATTTGAAATTATACCACAATTATAAGGAATATTAATTGTAATATATATTACTTTTTATCATTTTGTTGTAAAGCTTTTATAGTAACACAATTACTTTAGGGCAGTAGCAGTTTATCATAAAGGATCAAAAACAAAAAGTTAAAAGACATACAGGTAATCAAAGAGAAATGTTAATATTTACATTCTTTTTTAAAAAAAAATCTAGACTTTGACACAACTTTGTCATAAATTTGGCAAAGATTTGTGCCATAGGAAAAAGAAGAGGAATATGCAACCATTTCAACATGTGGTGCTCTTTCCCCCAGACCTTTCCTGGAGACCACCTAAGAATGTAAAAGATCTAAGGAAAAGGGTGTTACATGTAACAGTTTAGCTGTGATGAAAGAAGAGACAGGATTTTCTTTCGTTTCCTTCACTCCAACCAGTGGCAAGCCATTGCTACAGTTTTGATTTACCTACCGTCAGGCCTGAGGAGGACATTATGCTCTTCTTAAGACATCTCTTAAAGTTGTTCAAAGGAAGAAAAGAATAGTGAATAGTGATAAGGATTATAATAGCAAAATATTTGTCTTTATCTTTCATATTTTTCAGTATGTTTTTGAGAGTTGTGAGAGAGAGAAAAACATTGACATTTTCCCCTTGATATAAGACTTCAGATCATTGTTGTATTTGTTTACATATTTCTATAACCTCTATATTCTTGAAAGAAAAAATAATATGCTTTTTAAAATGTTTTAAAATGAAAGCGTATGCCAAACTTTAGTTCAGATTTTACAGTAGAAAGAACAAACATCAGTTCTAAAGCTGTGAGCTGCCTGCACCCCACTCACTTGCAACCCATCTTTAATCAGAGTCATAGAAAGTTTCTCATTCTTGAGGTTATCTTGAAGTCTTCTCAACTTCCCATTGAAATGTAGGTACCACATGTTAGAATTTAGCTAGGAACTGGTGTTAATGGAGAGACTTAAGGCCAAAGTGAAGGGAGGCATAAAATTAAATTAAGACCTAGGAGAGTTGTTTTGGAGACAAAAACTGAATCTAGCAGGAAACACATAAGATGGGGGGGGCATTCATTCAGGCATCCCTAATATGCTACAGAAAAGAAATTGAAATTGAGAAAGAATACGTTGGATTCAATTTGATGCAAACATTACTTGTCAATGGAGTTCTTTAAGATTTAATTTGGGAAAAAAAAAACAGAAAGGGAAGTACGAAGAAGTTGTTAACAATCACTAATTACATGACAGACTCCTTTAGAATAGGTTAGTTTCATACACAATATGTTATCTATGTTGTCATAGAACTTGGCACATGGTAGGCATTCAACACATTTTGTAATGGATGAATAAATAAGTAAATATGCCACTAACAAATTGGTAGCAGTAACCTAGGACCATGCATTAAATAGAAAGTCGAAGTTTCTCAGTAGAAAGTAAAGTGTAATCAATGCTCATCAGATACCCAAATGAGAAGGAAGCAGACAGGTAATGAATGCCTGGGAGTCTGTGGCACATATTAAGGTTCTAGGCACTGGAGCAGCAACACAGTAGGGAGAGAAACGGGATAGAGGAGCACAGGATAAGCATTTGGTGGACACCGGGAAGGATTCCAGACAACAGCAATCAAAACGGTGGGAAGGCTGCTTTCTAAGGTAACACAGGGCTAGTGACAGGCTCTCAGGAAGGTCAAGGAATAAAGTTGGCTGTCCTAATTCTGATCAAGGTGATCTCAATCATGATTAGATCTTGAGGATAAAGGCTAGGCTCCATCTGGAGTTTCTACTCTATTTATACAAGTTTGAGTGGGGGAAAAATCACATCTAGGTGAGTAAGAATGTGTCTTTGTAGTTGAGGAACTACAGAGGATGTAAGGAGTTTTGTGAGGCACCCCAGGTTGATAAGATCCAAAACCACAGCTACAGTTGTTATCAGATAACCCCTTTCCATTCACAGTTAACACCAATGAATGAAGTAAATTAGCCTATTCAACAACGTGCATGATAACCCAAAGCCAAATATTCTTTCCCAGAGTGCCATGAAGTATGAAGAGTGTGTCCTAGTGCAGCAATACCTATTTACTGAGAAGATTAAGATTATTGTGCTTTTATTTAATTGATGTTTACTGTGAGATTGTACAGTACATGTTCATGATAAAATATTTAAACAGTATAAACATAAAAGTAAACATGGTCTTTCTCATTTGTCTGAAATCATTTACAAAAGTGTTCAAAAAGTGCCTTATATGATTTTATAAATAATCACACAGGAATGTTCATATTTTGGATATTAGTAGAATCATGAAATAATAAATTTTTACAAATTGTTCTTGTAAATAATATTCTTTAAACTTCATAGTATGAAGGCACAGAATGATGTATAGATGCCCCTTATATTATGCATTGGACTGTGTAACATTCTATTTTCATGTAAACTATGTTGCAATGAACATTCTTGAACATGTTATTTTTATTTGCTTGTGAGTATGGCTAAGGATAAGATTTTAAAGGAATCTAAAAAGATATAGACTCTTACTCATGCCATTTAAAAATATGACTTATTTTCTTCTTGTGTCTTTTTTAGACAGGCTCTCTTATAGCCCCAGCTGACCTGAAACTCTCTATATAGATCAGGATAGCCTCAATCTCACAGAGATCTACCTACCTCTGCTTCCCAAGTGCTAGGAATAAAGGCATGTACCACCATGCCCAGCTACTTTTTAATTTCTATTTAACTTCACCACATAATTAACGAAATAAACTATTTTGCAATATTTGAAAAGACATTAATACATTTTAAAGTGTGAACTCAGAACATTAAATCACACCGTGATGGCTAATTATCAAATATGACATCCTTACTAAGATAAGATTCAGTAAGAGTTATTGAACACCATCTCATAGCTACAGAAAGAATTTAGGGGAAAATGTACAGTAAACAAGCAACATCTTCTCTTCAACAATCAAATTATTTGTAGCTCAAAGTAGAATTCCATTTTGAAGGTTAATGCTCCTTGTCAGTCAAAGGAACACAATAGTTTTCACTTAAGACTTTGTTTCTAATAAGGGTTGAATGTGTAGGCAAATACAAAACACTATAGAATGTGAAAGAAGTCTTGATCAATTGACAAGGGACAAAAGAAGCCAACGATATTGTGAGTTACTATCTCAGATGCTTGTCAAAGTGAGATGTAGAAACACTTAAATTGGGCTTCTCCAAATTTGTCTTGAGTTGTTGCACAAAACAGTCCCATTATTCAATGACCCTATGTTAATAGTCTCCCTATTTTGTTCCAGAATATAAAAGATGGCACCATCATTCTGTCAGTACAGGAAGTTTCTAAGTAGAAGGGACAGCAAAAGTTTTCTTGATAGAGTACAGCAGCAGTGTTGTTGGCAGTGGGAGCAATGGCCTAAAGTAGCAAGAAGAAAAAAAGGCTAGACCTATTTATCCGCAGTCCTAGGTTGGGCCCATTATGATCCAGATCACAGTACTGACAGAAGTATGAAGTATGTGAATTTCTATGCCTTCCTGTGAACTAAGTGCCATAGGAGACTGATAGTAGGGCAACGGTGAAGAGGAAATCAAGGATTCTAATGCTTGGACTGATGAGGAGACACAATTGGTTTTGTTGTTATTAGTTGTGGTGGTTAATCTTCATTATCAACCTGCTTAGATTTAGAATTCTAGAAAATACATGTATGGGCCTGCCAGACAGGATTAACTGAGAAGCAAAAATCGACCCTGAATATAGATGGTATCATCCCAAGGGCTGAGGGCCCAGAATGCATGAATCAGGAAAAAAGAGAAAGCCAGAAGACAATCATTATTCATCTATCTGACCTCTGACCTGCTAAGATGTAAACAAGAAGACTCATGTCTTTCCAGTCAGGATAAACTATCATGAACCCATGAGTCCAAGCAAACCCTTCCTCCTTTAAATTGCTTCTCATCAGATATTTGATCACAGTAACGATGAAAGCAACTGATATGAACTATGAAGAAGTGAGGTCATTGTTATAAAGAAACTGACCATGTTATTCCTAGGCTTTCTGAACTGCTTTGCAGAGGGAACATGAACAGTTTGGAACTGCTGGCTAGAGAAGCCCTAGAATGTTTAATGGAATATTTCAGTGGAAGTAATATAGACAAGAGTGTTGAGAGAAATGTGGATCAAATAGGCCAGTTCATAAGATTTTAAAGGGAGAAAAGTACTGTGGTGTGAACTGGACTATAGGCCATTCATGTTATATTCTGGCACTGAATCTGGCTGCATTCCACCCAGAGTCTAAAAAGTTGAATGAGACTGAATTTTAAAGAGGTGGAATAATTTGTTTGATGCTAAAGATTGTATGAAAGCGTAACATTTAGGCTGTGCATGTTCTTTACTAACTGCATTTATCCCAATTTACATAGAGTGAGCAGAAAATAGAGTAAAAATATATGAACAATGTACAGTTTGGTGAGGAAAATAGTATGTACTGTGTGTTGGATAGCTTTAGTTGTCAACTTGATACACCTGGTTTGAGGAAGATCTTCAGCTGGGGAATTGCCTCCATTAGACTGGCCTGCTGCAATGTCTGTGGGGCATTTTCTTAATTGTTGAGTGATGTGGGAGTGTCCAGCCCACTGTGAGTGGTGCCACCCCTAGGCAAGTGGTTTTGTATTATGTAAGAAAGCAGGCTGAGTGTAGGCCAGGAGAGCAAACCACTAAGCAGCTATCCTCCATGGTCTGTGTTCCAGCTTCCTGCCCTGAGTTCTTACTTTGGGTTCCCTCAGTGACAAACTGTGACCCTGGAGATGTAAACCAAAGAAACCCTTTCTTCCCCATGTTCGTATTGTTCAGAGTGCTTTGTCACAAAATTTAAGGCAAACTGGAATAGATTAACTCAAAGTTGTGGCCATATTTAGAAGTTTTACAAGAAACTTGAATCCTGTTAAGTAAAGGACAGGCAGCTGGAGACAAAGTAGCTGTAGTTATTAAACAGATTTGCTCCAACAGGAGAAATCTCAGTGTTTGCACAACATAATAGGAAATGTGCTTGGGGCAAGACTACACCCCTGAAGAGCTAAAAACTATAACACTACAAATTCATTTAGGAGTAGATGAAAAATAGAGCATTCAGGGTACTGTCCTGGAAAGTACCTTCCTAGGGAAATTTTCCCTAGGTTCAGTCAAGTAGCATACATTGGAGATGAGGTCCAAAGGGCGACAAGCGATATTTTGAGCTGGGACCAGATTTGGTATCATCTACCTGGTGCCTGTTTCTCAGGCACACAGACGTGAGAATGAGCGGGTTATTGAAGTGAAGCACACACCAAGGTGTCCCAAAGCTACTGAGGTCAGGCAGCATGTAGTAATGTCAAGATTCCCCACACAGAGCTAGAGTATGAATTACTGGAAGCTGTGGGGGTAAAAGCTAAATTGCAATGAAGATTCTAG
Source organism: Nannospalax galili (assembly GCF_000622305.1). NCBI lineage: Eukaryota > Metazoa > Chordata > Mammalia > Rodentia > Spalacidae > Nannospalax > Nannospalax galili. The sequence goes on from NW_008354281.1 coordinate 5,055,836, forward strand.
GATATTGCAGATTTGAGACATATTGGACATTTCCCAAGGTAAGCGTCAACTGACAAGCCACAAAGAATGTGTATATCACAGGCGACAGAGCTGGCAGAGCTGCACATGGATCTGTAGGGTGGTGAGTATGCAGTGCTAGGTATTTGGTCTCGCACTGGTCTAACATTTCCTTGCTGTTTTTTTAGACCTCCCTTTTGTTAAGTTAATCTTGGTTGTCAACTTGACCGGATTTAGAATCAAATAAAATATAAGCCACTGGGCACTTAGGTGAGGAATTTTCTTGGTCAGATTATTTCAAGTAGGAAAACCTACCCTAAAGATGGGCAGTGCCTTCTGGTGGCAGGTAAAAGATGAAAAAGGACCTTTGCTTCTGCTGCTTGTCTTTGCTCTTGTTGGCAGCATTGTCTCCCACTGTAGCATTTCTTTGTACAATTTAGTACCCAACTTTGGGCTTCCAACATGTACTGAAGACCAGCAACTCTCCAGGAAAACTCAAGGCCTTTATCACCAGATTTGGGTTGCTGAAACGTCCATCTTTGTGGACTGAGCAATTGCTAAATTCCAGGCCTCTCCATTGTGAGACAGCCATTTTTGGGCTACCCAAACCACATCACATAAGCAAATTCTTTTTTAATATAAATACATTCTATTGGTTCTGCTCTTCTAGAGAACACTGACTAATACATTTTCAGAATGGGAATGCTTATTCTGTAAATTGGAAGTGCATAACTTGATTTTGATGGTTATTGCTGCTATTGTATTTTTTTATTGAATTTTTCAAATTTCATACAATGCATCTAGATAATATTTGGACCCTCTCCCCTATCTGCACCCCTCCATAGCCCCCACATCTGATTTCATGCACTCTGTTATATATGGTAAGGCCTATCAAGTCAAGGTTGTATCCCCCCAATGTCCCTAGGTGTGAGTCTATCCATTAAATCCTGGTCAAGCCCTCTAGAGCCTCTTCCTTAAAGAATTCAGCTCTCCCTCTCCTAGTAGTCATCAGCTGCCAATGGCTAAGTCTGGGCTTCTTACTCCTTTCCCCACTTTTATGAAGGATTTTTTTTGTCTGGTTTGAGTTTGCAGGCGTCTTGCACATGATGTCACCATTGCTGAAAATTCATATGAGCAAGTTTTCAGTTGCCTAGAAAACTTTAATTCCTTGTTTTCATGCAACACCCCTAATTCTTACAGCCTTTCTGGCTCCTCCTTCATGGTGGCCTCTGAGGCCTGGGTGGCAGAGGTCTGATATAGGTGTCCTACCAAAGAATGAGCACTCTGCAGTCTCTTATTATCTTCACTTTGACCAATTGTGGCTTTCTGGGTTAATCATCATCTGTTGCCTGAGGAAAACCCAAAGAGAAATGTATTAATTCAAAAGTCTACTGAAAATGTGTATATGTTCATATGTATAGATGAAGATTTTATAACAAAAAACACAGCGCCAGGTAGGAGAAACTTCCCTTCAAGTTGTTGGTCAGGGTAGTCCAAGAGACTCCCCAAATAACACAAGCCACTGCTATAGCCCTTAAGTGCCTCCCAGAACTTGAAGCTAAGACTCAATTGCTGGTTGCTGAAGACAGAACATGTTTCAGACACAAGATTTGGAATAGTCTAGCTGAAACCGACTTGGAAATCTCCTTCCTGAAGACTAGCTCTCATCATATCACAGGATACTATGCAAGCTGCCAAAGGGGGCCAGGGGGGCATCAAGGGTCCTAATTAGTTGTAAGTCTAACAAGCGCAATGATGACTAGTCCAGCAAACTAGGTGTAGTAGTAGTAGCACTTTTAATTTGGGAGTAATCAACAGCTGTCTAATTGGAATTAAGGCCAGCTCAGTGAGAGGAAATTCATGTGTGTTACTATAAAAATAGCCAAATATACATGGCTGGAGAGATCATAGGTCCTAGAGAAAAACCTCCTTCTTTTTTTTTTTTTTTTTTGGTCTTTTTGAGATGGCCCCAGCTGGCCTAGAACTTGCTATGTAGACCAGGTTAATATAGATCTCAGTGAGCTCTGTCTACCTTTGCTTCCTGAGTGCTGGGATTAAAGGAATGTACCACCATGCCTGGCTGAGGAAAGCCTACTTTTGTCACATCCCTAGACCATTGCAATTTCTTACTGTACTCTAAATATCTATCCTTATATTTACAGACAAGTGTACCTCTCACTATGCATCAAAAACCCTTCATTTTACAACAGATGAAGACTATTACATAGTTCCACAAATTACCAAAGGCAGAGAACAAGTGTCTGTCAGATGCCCAGCCCTAAGTGACACATCTACAATGCAACCTCTACACCTAAGGCTCAGGGAAAATAGCCAGTGAGGGGACAGAAAGAATATTAATGCATCTATCAACTTTCACCAGCTAATCTTCCTCATGCTATTTCTTTTTTAAAAAAATTATTATTTTTATATTATGTGTATGAGTGTATTGCTTACATGTGTGTAAATGCACCCATGTCATGCAATGCCCTCAAAGGTCAGAAGAGGGCGTTATGTTCCCCTGGAACTGGAGTTACAGACGGTTGTTAGCCGCCATGTGGGTATTGGAATTCAACCCATGTTCTCTGCAAGAGCAGCCACTGCTTCTCTGAGCCATCTCTCTAGCCCCACTTTATTTATTTATTTTTATTTTTTATGTTAGTGTTTTGCCTGCATATATGTAAGTTCACAGGTGTAATGCAGTGCCCACAGAGGCCAGAAGAGGGTGTCCCTGGAACTGGAGTTACAGGTGGTTGTTAGCCACCATGTGGGTGCTGGGAATTGAACCCTGGTCCTCTGGAAGAACAAACAATGCTTTTAACTGCTGAGCCATCTCTCCAGCCCTGGTTTTTTTTTTGTTTGTTTGTTTTGTTTTTGTTTTTTAATTTTATTGAATTTTTCCTGTATTTCATACAGAACATCTCAAATGATCTTGATCATCTTTATACCCCTAACCACCACTGGGACTCTCCCATAGCCCCTGCACTGGAGCCCATATACTGTGCCATCCCTGTTAAGACCCATTGTGTTCTCAGTGTCCCCAGCCGTTCCCCATTGCAAGTCTGTGCCCTGAGTCTAGTCAGCCTATCTAGAGCCCCTAGTTTTAGGAAGATCAGCTTGTCTTCATCTAGTAGCAATCAGTTGCTTATATGCCTTCAGATAAGATTGGGGTCTGCTGTTCATTTTCTAAGCTCTATGCTGGGTTATTGTCTACCTGAGTTTGCATGGGACTTGTGTATGCTGACACAAATTGCCATAGAATCATATGAGCAGGTTCCCAGTAGCTTGTAGGACTCTATTTCTATATGGTCATACGCCTCCTCCCTGGCTCTTACAATCTTTCTGCCCCCTCCTCTGCAATGGTCCCTGAGCCTTGGGTGGTTTTTTTAAAAAATAGGCATTCATAGTGAGAGATTGAATATTAGAAGAGACTTGAACTTTGAACTGTTGAACAATGTTAGAATTATTGATACTTAGATTCTTAGAGATGAACTAAACACATTTTATATTATGAAATGGTCATGAACATTTTTTTCTTTTTTTTTTTACAAGAAGCATTTCATTACAGCTTTAACATATTCAGTAACGCACTCCAGAGCAAGAGTATATCTCTTTCACAAGTGGCTGTAAGTTTCTAGGTTCACAGTTGAATTACTATAGTTATACAATATTGAACTCAGTATAAGCCCTGTCATGAACTTTTGAGGATCAAGGGTAGAATGGTAAGTTTTAAAACTGATGTATTTGGATCTCTAACTGACAAGGGGTAGACATCTGAGAGTTAATGTTCATTGAAAGCGTGACTCACTTTAGAAATGCTCAGGAGATACACCTCTGGGTCTGTCTTCAGACGTATTTCCATAGATGTTTAAGTAAAGAGGGAAGACTTACCATGAGTGTTAGTGACACCACTGCAAGGCTAAGAACCCAGACTCAATACATAAGAAAGGAGAAAGCAGGCCAGCTGAGAATCAGCATTCATTTCTATCTTCTTCATGGTTTAACAAGATGTGAACAAGCTGCCTTGTGTTCTTGCAGCCACAGCCATCAGCTGTCCTGTACCATGCCTTCCTTGCCCTGATGGACTGTTTCCTCTACCTATGAACCAGAAGAAATATTTCTTGCCTTAAATAATTGTTGTCAGATATTTTGTCACAAAAATGAGAAAGATATCTAATATCCTTAAATAACTTATCTATGGATTTTTTTATTCTCTTTAGGCTGGACATTGAGAAGTCATGTATGATATATATATATATATATATATATATATATTCATTATACACATGTGTACTCTCTACCAACCATAGTTTTAAGAATTTACATATTCTAAACTTTTTAATATATGATGACTCCAGGATGGGGGAGTTGATCATGTTTTATTATTTGGTTGTGTGTGTGTGTGTGTGTGTGTGTGTGTGTGTATTTACATTAAAAAGGTGTATGTGTGCCATATGCTTTCATTTTTTCTTGTGGTAGTGCTAGAGACCTGTTATGTAGCTATTTCTTACAACTGAAATACTCTGTGGAGAGAGAAGGGAGGTTCATAAGACTGAGGAAGCTAACAAACTCAAAAGGCTCAGCAAGGTTAATGAAACTTACAAGACTCAGGAAGCTCAGGAAGTTACAAAATTTATAAGACCTTTTGCCCAAGAGAGCATAGCCAGTGACTCTGGGAAAGGACATTCTTTCCTGGAGCTACCTGTAAGTTGTGCAGGGAGCTCCAGGAATTCAGTTTTCGTGAGTCATCACCCACTCTGGATGGACTTTTCTATAATGAAACTTTATTTTAGTCTCCCATAATCCTGTAAGTAACACTTGACTCATTTTCCTTTAAGTAACCCCTCGCCTATTATGACAGCTAATATTGATTGTAAACTTGAAAATAATCATCTAGGTGACAAGCCTCTAGGTATGCTTGTAAAGGATTCTCTAGATTAGATTAGTCTGTGACTTTGTACTTTTTATTTATTTTTATTTTTTATGTGTATGAGTGTTTTGCCCACATAGATGTAAATGTATCACATGCATGCAATGAAAGTAGAGGCCAAAAAAGAGCATTGGATCCTGTGGAACTGGAGTTATGGATGGTTGTTAGCTGCCATGTTTGTGTTGGGAAATGAACTGGGAGTCTTCAGGAAAAGCAGCCAAAACTCTTAACTGCTGAACCATCTCTGCATCCCCAAACTTTGGGTTTTCAAACAATATTGGAACTGTTAAAGACCATGGGGGCTTTTGGATTTCAACCATAAGCATTTTATGTTATAAGAGAGGCATGGGATTATGAATACAAGAGGTGGAGGGCTGTGAATTAAAAGTGGTTTGTTTAGATGTCCAGTTGACAAGGGTTGGACTTGTGATGGTCAACACTGATTGTTAACCTCACAAGATCTATAATCACCTAGGAACCAAACATCTGGTTATATCTGTGAAGGATGATCTAAATTAGATTAACCTCTATCCATGCTTACGAGGGGTTATGGTCACTGGAGTAGTTGATTGGAGACACAACCCAAGTGTGGGTGGTGCCATTCCTGGGCTGTGGTTCCAGACTAAATAAAAGAGAGAAAACCTGCTGATCATGAGCATTGATTACTCCGCTTCTTGATCAACCACCTTAAGCTCATGCCACCATGGCTTCCCCACCATGATGAACTATACCCTCGAACACTAAGCCAAGATAATCCCTTTTCTTTTAAATTGATTTTGTGAGTGCTTTTTCTCACTGCAACAGGAAAAGTAAATATGAGAGTCATTCTCCTGTAAGTAACCCCAATAAACTCATTGATTCACCAAGTTAGACCTAGGTAAAATTATTTATTTGGTCTTATTTATTTGGCCAAACATTGGTGCCCTATCTGGAGTAAAAAGGTGTTTGTTCAAGTCTCAGAAAAAGTTGCACAACAAAACTGAGCCCAGTGCTTTATGCTTACAAGGGGCTCCACAACTGAGCTATACTGCCAGGCTTTGTGTATCTAGTCCTAGGTAAGACAACACAACAGCATTGGTCCTGCTTCTACCCCTGTGGTTGGGTCCAGGTGCCAGTGCACAAAAAAGAGAATCAGTTTCAATAATCTGAACCTGAGGCACAGGAAAATGTGTCATTAGAAACTATATTCACTTATAAAGGACATTAGTGATGCTTTTAAAAATAGAAAATAGGCAAAAAACACTGTGTACTATCAAAGTGAATCTGTCACTAAGAGACAGCTTGCCACTATTGAAAATCACCAGGCTCGTTCAAATAACTGATTGGTTATTAATCACTAATTATATATCCATAATGGATTGCATACATGCATACACACACACACACACACACACACACATACACACACACGCACTCACTCACTCACCCTCCATGGTGTTTAGCTGTTTCAGGCTGGATATCTTACACCTGCCTATGTTTCTCAAGATTTACTTTTATTTGTTGTATGGCTTTTAAAAACTAGACTCTTGATGAGGCTAGGGTCTCTTTGACCTTTTGTGCACTCACCTGTCCTTCTTATCTGCCTTGAGTTTCTCAATCTAAGTAGATTCAGACAACTCTCCAATCAAGCAGCCACAGATTTAAATATAATTATGACAAATACAGGGTCTGGAAACCCTACCTGGTAATTGACATTGAAAGAGACTTAAAGCTTCTCACAGAATCAAGACTATTGTAATGGGGCATATATTGTAACATGAACTGCATAATTGTCCACTTCAATTCAGAATTGATGGACTCACTGCACATACTGAATTTGCTTTAAGTAAAAATGCTTTTTTATTCACTCTACCAAAACTTACTTAAAACTAAGTTATCCATCTTTCCCAATATTTTGAGAAACATCAGATGTTATGCTGTGGATTTCACACCTCAATGAGAGTAGTCATAACTTGCAGTGAAATAAAAGGCACATCCTTCTATGCACCCGATGTGACTTACTCAGAGCATTCTTCTGTACCCAGTTAGGGCTCATCATTATTTTCTGTGAAAAAAGACAAAGCTCCTGCCCATCGATAAAAGTTTAAAAGCATTGTAAACTCTGTCCCTATTTAAATATGGCCTTATTTTAATGATACGCCAAATCTAAAACGAGAAGAAAATTTATTCCCAATTATTCAAATGGTTCCTTTATTGTTGCCTCCCTTTTTCTGAGAGGTTACAAAGCACTTTTCTTCTATAAACAGGTTTTTCTTTTTGTCTACATAGTAATCCTTAGTTTGCTCATTATCTTGCCTTCCAAATTAGCCATTTGTGGAATATTTCCAGAAGCTCTGGAATTTCATAAACTCTCTCGTGACCTTTTTCTTTTAGGATAGATACTAAGGGAGGCTTTGTGGGGCCTGTGACAAGGTTTGAAGACAAGGATGCATCCTGATCTATATTTTCCTAGGCAGAAGGGACATAAATGGGAAATGAGTTTTGAATTTAACAAGATGATCAATTCTACCTTTTTGACTCAGTCTTTAGAGGCGTGTTCATTGAAACTTAAACAACTAGAATCCTCACAATAAAGTATGTCTTGCTTGAAGTTTGTCTTGGAAGGTATACCACCAGGAGTGTTTCTAGGACCTTGTTATGACACAGTTGCTTTCATAACACACCTTATGTGCACCAACAATCCGCTTCATTTACTGTACAGGCTCCACACCGGGACCCATCAGCAAGCTCCCTGCAGATCTAAGAAAGTTGTAGTGAAACTGCAGAGAAACAGGACATTTCCTTTGCTGATACTGTATAGAAACATTAGCCTGTTTAACTGTTGTCCTATTTATTTCACAGCCAGTCTCAGAAAATGGGATCCTTACTACTCCCACACAATATATGAGCTTGTTTTCAAAGAGCAGAGAAAATTGACTAAGATCCATGGTTAGATGACAGATGGATTCTGTCGCATTGCCAGAGACATGAAATTGCAGGTGACACCTGATATATGATAATAAAGAGCACCCATCCAGTAATCAGCCTCTGGCCTTTATTTTTGTGATGTCATCAGCATGCAGGTGGCTTACCTGAGATTCTGAGTAAAAGGCAAAGCATTGTCAAGGGGCTCACGTGGAGTGACTTTTATCTCCCCATCTGTGTGATCTCCAGTGTGATGAGTTTGGACTACTGCCATTTCCAACTCTATTTTGGTTTACAAAAAGTTATCAGAAGGTTGTCTGTAGTCCTTTTTTGCCTGCTTTGTTCTTTGTCTTAAAAGAATAATCTGAAGCAAGTAAGATGAGTCCATTATATGAGTAAAGTATCAAAACCTGTAGGACTAAATTTATACGAGTTAAAATAAAATTAATAAGAAACATGAGAAATTAAAATATCAACTTAGATTTAGAGTATTCATGATATTGTGATTATCAATTACTAGTTTTATTTATTCTTTTAGATGAAAATACATGTTTCAGCCAGGCGTGGTGGCACAGGCCTTTAATCCCAGCACTCGGGAGGCAGAGGCAAGCAGATGTCTGTGAGTTCAAGGCCAGCCTGGTTTACATAGTGTGTTCTAGGCCAGCTGGGGCTACGGGGAGACCTTGTCTCAAAAGAACCAAAAAAAAAAAAAAACAAAAAAAAACATGTTTCATACACTTCATTGTCACATTTTAAAGTGCTCAGGAAAGTTGTACTCTTCCAGCTGTTTTTGGAGAGGGATGTCAACATAGTCCATGTTTCGTTATAGTTCGACTAACTTTCTAAAAAAACCACAAGAGACCCCTCTTAGAATGACAAGAATGCTGTACAGCACTCATCAAAAAAGGTCCTTTTTGCAAAAGATGGAGGCTACTACAGAGTTGCACATCTGGTTAGGCACAGAGAACATACTCCTGGGAGATGCTCAGTACTAGGTGACACATCTGCAGTTGAATCTCTACAACCAAGGCTCATAGAAGCTAGCAGAATACGGTGTAGAGAGAGGGCTAATGCACCCCCTCAATTCTTACCAGTGAGGCTTCCATGTACATCAGAGTGTGATGCACACAGAAGGCCACAACTGGCTAAGTTTTAGAGAATAAGAGACTGTAGAGTATAGGATGGGACTCTTATATGGAAGCTTACCTACCCACAACTCAGGGACCATTGTGGAAGAGGATGCAGAAAGATTGTAAGAGTCATGCTGGTTCATGAACACAGGAGGTGGAGGCCTGCCGGCCATTGGAGGCTTGCTCATGTGAGCCTGTGGCAGTGGTAGTGTTGAGCATGGAACTCATGTCAGCTCAATTAAACAAGGGCCCAAAGGAGAGGTGAGAAATAGGTGGTGGGCCAGAACTAGACTGAGAACTATTTGAGACTGATTGCTGCTGGGTTATGAAGAGTATTGCTTACATACAACCACTGGATGGACTGACTAGACTCCAGTGGACACATTTATACTGAAAGACATTTGGGTACAAACACCTGAATGAATAGGACTCAGCACGTGTGGCAGAGTGCATAGGGTTTGGTGGGGAGACGGGGGAACCATGGATGGGGGAGGGGTCTGGATTTGAGTGGCAAACGCATGAAATTTTAAAAGATCAATTTTAAAAAATTGAGAGCTGGAGCTAGAAAGATGGCTCAGCGGTTAAGAACACTGGTTGTTCTTGCAGAAGACCTGGGTTCAAATCCCAGCACCCACATGGCAGCTAACAGCTGTCTGTAACTCCAGTCCCAGGGGATCTGACAGCCTCTTCTGACCTTCGTGGGCATTGCACAACACAGGTGCACTTACCTATATGCAGGCAATACACACATACACATAAAATAAAAATAATAAATAAAATTTTTTTAAAAGAGTAAAAAATTATTGAACTTGGAGGCTTCATAATAAAACCATTACCACCCAAATTGAAAACAAAAGGAATTAAGAAATAAAATCAACCTTAAGTAATATAATTATGTCCTGAATAATAGGCAGTTTGCTGAACAGCTCACTCTTAATGTAGAATGACTAGCATACTGTGAGCAGCTGCGGCACCAAGCTCAGGGGCAGTGGGGCCTGATGACAAAACAGTTTCAAACTCTGAAACCTAGTTTGGTGGGCTATTTTATTACTGCCATTTCATTAATAAAGAAAATAACACGTGGGTACCATACTAAGTGCTTATGTTTGCAGCTATAAATAGCAGAAGCAAAATTAAACTTAAGTCTCATCGATTTCAAAACAATGTTCTTAAAGTAATGTACTATACTACCCATAAACAACCTATAAGCAGAACAAGGTTGTTTTTTAGATTTTGTTGCAATCTATTCTCCCTAAGGTATGAGTAAATATAAGAGTCTAAGACATTGGTGGAAATGTGTTATCATTTTCCAATATCATCGTGCCTGTGTTATTCATTTTTATGTCACTAAACACCTGGAATTAGTAACTTAGAACATATTTTTTTGACTCTCACTTTTGGAAATTTAAGTCCAAGTTCTGGTGATTTCATTCTTTCAGCATCATAGTGGGAACACGCGGTAAAATAAAATTGCTTACCTCATGGCTGGGAAACCAGAGAGAAAAAAGGAGCAGGCCAGAGTCCCACAGTTCCTTCAGGGATACGCTTTCCATGAACTAAAGACCTCCATTAAGGTATCATCTCTTAAATATCCTCGCACTCACCAGTAGCATCACTTGCAAGAACAAGCATCATCCAAGCTGTTGCACTCCAATGTTGCCACACGCTATTTTGTTTTACACAGCAGTCGATAACCTATAGTAATCTAGTCAGTTTCTTAAGTCAGTGCTGATTTCCAGTAGTCAAGAAGACAGCTTGCTCATAGCCTTGTGAGGAATTATCATTAATCCAGTTATGTAGTTACAGGTATTTTTATTGTTTTGTCTATTGTTTTAGTGTTGTCTGGGGGGCATGCTATTAACTAGATCAGCAAAAAGTTTGTAAATTAAGGTATCTCCCAGAATTATGTGTGGCAGTTGAGAACTGCTCACTGGCTATGTGCAGGTAGTAGTGAAAATTCCTTTGACTTATAGCAAGAAGAGAGCAACTTCTCCGCTGAGGATCTTATCAGAAAATGATGTGTAATTTAAAACAAATTCTCACCTTTGCAACATTTTATTTCATGTTTAAGCATGATTAAGTATACTATATATTTATGTGCTATAACATCTAATACAATGTAAATGATGGTACAAATACACACATATATGATACTATAAATACAATACAAATACACTATAAATGCTATATGAGTACATTTACATATTACATATAAATACATATTATAAAATTAAATACAATGAACATGTTATGCAAATGCAAAGTACTGAGGAATTTATGACAAGAAAAATGCCTTAGTCCAGTTCCAATGCAATTCTGTCCTGTCATTCCCCCATATCCATTCACCTGCTTTTCCTACTATACCCATCCACCCCCAATAATTCTCCCTTTCCCTTCATATCTCTTGTGTTCTGTTGTTCTCTCAAACCTGACTACTGTTTGAAATTCATTTTTTAAATTCTTTTTAATTCTTTGAGAACTTTCTACAATGTATTTTGGTCATATTTACCTCCCTCCTCCCTCTAACTCCTCTGAGATCTACTCTTACCATCCGGGTCTCCCCAGCTTCATATCTTCTTCTGTTATTTATATTGTTTTGGGATTTGTTGAGACAGGGTCACACTGTGTAACTCTGGCTGGCCCAGAACTCACTATGTAGTCCAGGCTGACCCAAAACTCAAAGAAATCCCCGTCGCCTGGGTGCTGGGATTAAAGCCGCCATACAGCAGCATGTTCAGACTGTCTTTAAAAAAAAAAAAAAAAAACTCACTGAGTCCAATTCGTATTGCCCATACATTCTTGGATATAGGGCTGTCTACTGGGGCATGATCAACCTTCCAGGAGCCACATCCTTAAAAAAACATGACTCTCCTTCTAGAAGTCATCACCTGTTAACAGTGCCTCAGTTGGGGGTGGGCACTAATAAAACCCCTTTCTCATTATTATAGAATGCTGTCTGTCTTGATCTTGTGTAGATCTTATGGAGGCAACCACAGCTGCTGTGAGTTCATGAGTGCAGTGGTCCTGTCATGACCAGAAGACACTATCTATCTCTAGTCCTCCTCAACATTTGCACTCACAGTTTTTCTACTCTCTCTACTGCAATGATCCCTGAGTCTTGGGTGGGGGGTTATATCAATGTTTCAATTGTGGCCAAAAACTTTGCTGACATTTGTTGTCTGTGCTTTGACCACTTGTGAGTTTCTGCATTAACCACACTCTACAACCAAAAAAACTTCTCTGGTGAGGACTGAGGGTGACATCAATCTATGGGTAGAAGGATATGAATTTAAAAGGCAGTTTGATACTGTGTCCGTTTAACAGAAAAATAGTAATACGTTTGCCCCTAGGACCTGTGAGCTCCCCAAACACGGGTTCGTGGCCAGGTTTACAGTACCAGCCATGAGCCTCCTGTAGAGTGGGCCTTAAATTCAATCAGAAACCAACTAATAACCCCTATAACATTTGTACTACAATTGCACCCATGAGTGTATCTTGCCATTCTGGTCATTATTCCAGTTCATAATGGTCACTGCTGATGCCCAGCAGCCTACATAACACCATCCAGCAGCATGAGCTAGCCAACAGGGAGGAATCTTCTTGGCCAGTACCAACTTGACTTCTTTCTCTATGTCCTGTGGCCAAGTGTGTGGTGTCTTCAACAATAAGGTTTTACCATCTATTTTTGATGTGCAACCAAAACAATGGCAATAGCATGTATTGTTTGGGGGATAACTCCCACTTTTTAAAGTCTCTTTTTTCTCTCAGCCCATGGACCCGTGTAGTTGCTGGCTTCTAGCCACACTTATTCTTATTTAATTTCAGAGGAATGGAAATTAAAACTACTTTGAGATTCTATCTCACCCTAGTCAGAATGGCTATCATCAAGAAAACAAATGGCAGGGCTGGAAAGATGGTTCAATGGTTAAGAGCACTGGCTGTTCTTGCAGAGGAGCCAGGTTCAGTTCCCAGCACTCACATGGCAGCTAACAGCTGTCCTAACTCCAGTTCCAGGGGATCCAACACCCTCTTCTGACCTCCGCGGCCATTGCACGACATGGGTGCACTTACATACATGCAGGCAATACACTCATATACATAAAATAAAAATAATAAATAAAATACTTTTAAAAAAAGAAAAAAAATAGCAACAGATGCTGAGGAGGATGTAGAGAAAGACGGATCCATATATACTGCTGATGGAAGTGTAAGCTGGTGTAGCCATTATAGACACCAGTGCAGAAGCTTCCCAGAAAATAAAAAACATATTTACTCTATGGCATAGACTTACTACTCCTGGGAATATACCTAAAGGACTCTATACCCTATTTTAAAAAGTTACGATTTTGTAAAAATTTAAGCATTTCAGTCAGACATATGTGACCTCATATGAACTCACATAAGAAAAAATAAAATTTAAAATATTAATTTTCTCTATTAAATTTAATAACTTCCAAGGTCCCCTCTTTATTATATGCTAATATTTAATGCATGAGATAATCTCAATAGTTTTTATTATATGATAAAATGGTTTCACAAAGATAGTATTTAGTACTTGAAGTAGTTTCTGTCCTTTTATTTTAACTTGCCAACAATGACCAATTGTAACATTTTTGTTTGTGTGATTGAATAAATATCTGGAAAATTCAATAATGAGAATTAGACATTTTGTCTGGAAAACAATATGCACAGTATAATAAGAAAAGCAAAAAATATTATTCACAAATAGCCTAAAATAATCTAGTTTTGCTATTGCTGCTGTTGTTTTGAGACAGGGTCTCACAGGCAAGACTAGCCCCAGACTTACTGACTAGCCCAGATTAAAATTAAATTAACAGTAATTTTGCCTCTGTCTTCTGAGTGCTGAGATTAAATTTATGAGCTGACACCTCAAGCTTAAAAATGAAGTTTTCACTTTTAAATTAACATTTTTATTACATTTAATTTTTCTTCTTGTGTTTGCATGTGTATATGAGCACACGTGTGCCACAGAGCACCTGCAGAGGTCAACAGACAACTTGTGGGAACTGATTCTTCCCTTCTACCATGTAGTTCCTGAGGACTGAACTCAGCTCTCCTGGCTTGGTGGCATGTACTTTACCTGCTGAAGCTATATTACTGGCCAATGATGTTTTAATTTGGGGCCTTTTTTCTACTTTATTGGGAGCAATATGCTACTGTATTTTAACTGTACTATCTGATTCTTTTTATGATTAATAACTTTGATACAAATAAGATATACTGAATGCTATGTAATAGTTGTAGTATTTTAGAATTGTTTCCATGATGAAATTTAGGTATATATGTCAATAGCAAACCTGCAAATATATTTTAAATATATACACACAGCACATATAATTATTGTCCTCCATATTAGAAATTAAACTTTTTGAATATTGCAAAGTCCTTTTGTCCCAAAGTATAACTCAAGTCATAAGATGAGCATGTACAATTACAGAAATAATGCATATATATAAATATAATGCAATAGGTAATTCAAAGATGAGCCATACAGTCTATTATAAAGAAATCAAAATTCTGAAGATCTCGATAAATTCCTTGCATTTTACCACCATGATAATTATACTAGCAATATGAGAAATATTTCTACCAATATAACAAGTTCATTTTCATCAGAGACCCAGGAAATGCCCCATACTAATGCCTGATGAAAAAAGGCATAAAGTAACGTTGGCAAGCATTACTTCTTATTTGTATAACGTTTGCATCTGGACTGTAAAGAGCAGTAAGTGACTTCAATAAGTCATGGGATTTCCCCTAAAATATAAATGAACACACTTCATGCAGACTTCTTTGACCCTTATTTAGTATATTCCCAAGTAAAACAGGACTAGACTCATGGATGACATTGTGTTTAGTTTAACTATAGACACTAAAAACCCTACTCAAATTCCTATCACATGTACCTCTTAGTAAATTTAGCACTTTTCCCCAGTGTGAATTTTTGGAAGCAAATTAATCAGCACCTCATATCTATTTAATAATTTAATTTTTTTCAACTTTAAAAAAAATTATTATTTTTACTTTATGTGTATGCATGTATTGCCTGCATGTAGGTAAGTGCACCCATGTCATGCAATGCCCACAGAGGTCAGAAGAGGCTGTTGGATCCCCTGGGACTGTAGTTACAGACAGTTGTTAGCTGCCATGTAAGTTCTGGGATTCGAACCCAGGTCTTCTGGAAGAACAACCAGTGTTCTTAACGGCTGAGCCATCTCTCCAGCCCCAATAATTTTAAAACTTTTAGTGATTAGCTTTCAAGTCACTCATTGAAATGAGTGGGTAAATAGAAATAGATGAGAGTAAATTTTATTAATTTGAACATTAAAGTATTGACAACTAGACACCCAATTTTTAAAATATAAGTTGAAATAAAACAAATGATTGTAGGATAAACTACTTTAGAAAATGTAAAAAGCAACATATATATATATATACATATACTTACAACATTGGCATTTGAATAAAAAAATCTAAATTCATATTTGGTCATGTATTTTTGTTGGGACACTGAATCTAGCAAACAAAAATAGAAATATTTCTAGAAAAATATGAAAATAAATTATACAATCTTATTTTCTCTTGCTTGTTTTACAGTTGGATGTATTATCAGAATTATGTAGGAATATCTTATATTTTACATGAGAACAATGTGAGTCCATCTGTCTTTTTTTAACACCCTCCATATCTCTTTGTTTTGCAGATGGCTCCTCAAAACCACATCCTCCATAAATCCATCTTAGATTGATCAGAAGGAGATTAACGATTTCTCTTGGACCCAATTTATCTTAACCTTGAAGTCTAAGTTCTACTCCCCTTGATCGTCAGCTCTAGCAAAGTTTTATATTTGATTTCTTTCCAACTTGAAAATAATCAGAACACAGCATGAATAATGTCTGTTCCTGTATGCACCTCATAACATTATTATTGTGTTATGGAAACCTTTTCTTTTCTTCTTTATCACTGCAACTTTATTCAAGCCTTTAAAAGACAGTAATCATCAGACAGTACATGATCAGCATCATGTATCAAAACTCCATCACTACATAAGACAAAACCCTTACTATGTATTAGAAATTGATCAAGCCTTTGGAAATGCAAACATTTGTGATACACAGACCCTCCCCTGACAATGTTGATGGTGTCAAGGGAAAGAACACAATCAAGTGTGTATTAGGTTTTACTAGATAATGCTGCAATTACAAAATCCTCTAATTTAAATATCTAGCATTATTTTGCAAATTAATATATATTATGACATTTGTGCATCCACCATGGCTTTACATATCTTTGACAAGGATCAAGACTGAAGGAAAAGCTTCAATACATGCCAGTGTGGAATGCAGAATACATGCTTCCTGAAGTTTCTTTATGATAGCCATAACATCCACTCAAATTCCATTAATTAAACCATGTCTTGTGGTCAAGCTTGATATCAGCAAAGCAAGAAAATACACTGATTCCATAGAAAGTGACTGAAAATTATGGGGCAATAGATGAAGGAATTCTCTCACAGGGTGAAAAATATTGGAACTAGAGAACAGAGGATGACTTGACCAGTGAAGAGTTTGCCTTGCAAACAGGAGGACATGAATTTGATCTCCATAACAGTAGGAAATTCCAGGTGTGGTGGTGTGCACTTGCAATCTCAGGGCTGGAAATCAGTGCTGGAAGTAGAATCAGGATCCCCAGGGTTTTCTGGACAGCCAGATCAGCTTGTTGATTAGCCCTATGCCAACTAGAGACTTTGTCTTAAAGAGGTGAAAGATGTGTCCCTGAGGATGACACTCAAAAACTCAAAATTATCCTTTAGTCTATTCTCTCTCTCTCTCTCTCTCTCTCTCTCTCTCTCTCTCTCTCT
>NW_008354281.1:5072689-5080830 GCF_000622305.1 Nannospalax galili
CCATAAATACAGATGCATAAAAGTTGAAAGCATTCATGTGTATTTTGGGGTGTGTGTGTTGAATTCACACATTTTCCTCTGGCATTTTTTATACCCCTAATCATTATCTGTCTCTCCTCTCTCTCCATCCAACTTCCCTCCTCCCTCCCCAGTTTAAGTATCACCACTTTCCACTTGATAATACCTGTCTCCTATTATCCCCACCTCTCTTGAGTTACTTCTTCTCCTTTACCCTAATGGTTCCTTGTATGTCCTTTATTCCTCCCTTCCCTGTTGAATACCCCCATTTTTCTCCCTTAGAAACATTTGTTTCCTATTATCCCCCATACTCCGATCTTTCTTTCCCTTTACTTCTATGCTTCTTTTCTATTTCCCTGGCTCCTGCTGTTATATCAGGAGATACACTCACATATAAGGGATTGGTGCTAAAATCTGTGAGAGAGAACATACATTGTTTGCTTTTTTGACTGTGTTTCTTCATTTAGTATAACAGCTTCTAGGGACATGAGTGCATGTGCGCACCTGAAGGCTACATAACAAGAATAACAATGCCAGAAAGAGAAATCTCCCTTTCAGTTGTTGGCTAGGGTAGTCTAAGAGACTCCCAAAATAGCATAGACTATTGACAGAGCCTATGATTACCTTCCAGAGCTTGAAGACCCTATTGCTGAAGACAGGACATACTGCAGACACAGAACTTAAGCAATGGAGCTGGACCTGACCTGGAAGCTTTCTCTGTGAAGACTAGTTCTCATAGTTCTAGAGGATACTATGTAAGCTACTAAGGGAGAAAACCAATCAATGGTCCAGGCCAGCTGCAAAGTCTAATAACCACAATGACTGGCAGAGGAAACTATCTCTACAGGTGTAGTAGTGACACTTTTATGTAAGGGGTAACCAACATCTATCTAATTGGTCCTAAAGCCCTCTCAATGGGAGGAAATTCATGGGTTGTATTGAAAATATAGCCAGGTACATACAGCTGGAGAGATCATAAATCCCAGAGAAAACCTTATCTCTGTCATATCTCTAGACAAATGAAATCTATTACTGTATGCTAAATGTGGATTCTTATATTTACAAACAGATATTACATACCACTCTTCAAAGATGCTCCTTTCTCAACAGATGGAGGCATTACAGAGTTCCACAACTGCTCACACACAGAGAATATATGTCTGAGAGATGCCCAGCCCCAAGTAACACATCTACAGTGGAACCTTCTATACCGAAAGCTCATGGAACATAGCAGAACAGGGGGAAATGGGCAGCAGGCCCCAACCCTAGTCAAGGATCTATTGGCAAATTGTTACTGTGGGGTGAGGGAGAGTAGATCTTTAAGCTAGTGACACTAGATAGGTTGACTAGACTCCAGTGAATGAACTTGCACTGAGGGACATCTGGATACAAATGCTGGTTTGGATAGGACTTAACATATATGACAAGATACCTGAAATCTGGTGGGGGGAGTTATGGGGACAGGAAAGGGAAGGGGGTCTAAATTTGATTAAGATGTATTATATGAAATGCATAAAAACTCAATAAAATCATAGAAAAAATCGTATTTTTAATGAATTAGATACAAAACAGTGTAAGGAAATGCACAATTTTTTTCTGGCTCTCAGAAATGGGGTATCTTCACAAAGCACTTAGCACTAATAAGAAGGAAAAATGTATTAAAGTGTTTACTTGAAGTGGTCTTCCATTTTTAATAAATGTTTGTCCCTGTAACATAGAATTGGTATTCTGGGGACTGGAGAGATGGTTCAGTGATTAAGAGCACTGGTTGCTCTTACAGAGGACCTGGGTTCAATTCTCAGCACCCACATTGTGGCTAACAACCATACATGACTCCAGTTCCAGGGGACTCAACTGCCTCTTCTGACCTCCAGGGGCATTGCATGCTGAGTGCACTTAAATACATGCTGGCGATACACTCATACACATAAAATTGAAAATAAATAAATAATTTAAAAAAGAAGAGAATTTGTACTGTTATTCTGGACACAAAAAAATAGACATTTTAAATTACATAACAAAATGATGAAATTGCCATGTTCAAAATATGGAGTGTTGTTTCACATGGATATGTGAGATTTGATTGGTGTGATAATAGTAGTCTGATGTCAAATACAATCTAAAAAGCTTTGATGCCATTTGTGAAGAATAGACTTCCCATGGAGATTGATCCTTAGACATTCCTATACCACCAATGCCATAGAATCTAAGATTTTCAAAATATAAAATAGAATTTGGGTCCAAATTACATGTCATTTTTTCCAGGCCTTGAATACTATGATTATGTCTCAGGTTGAGAGAATTTGGGTTTGGTCAATTTTAATAAATTTCATATATTTTAAATTTCATATAAATTTCAAAGTCTTCAAGATTTAATTTCAAGATTTGCATTTCTCCAAATCTCTAACTTGAAGTCTCTTTGATCATTAAGAAATCCATGATAATTATGTAAAAAACTATTTACATGCCCTGATATATGGTTAGAGATTTAAATTCAAAAACATATTTTTGGAATAACTGTATATTGACCTGTACAAAGTCATTTCAAGATAATATGTATCAGAACAATATATCCAATTAGTAGAAATTTTCTGATTACTGACCTGTGTCATTCAAAGTTTATTTTTTACATGATACAAACCTTCTGTTATTTATTCTAAGTAGTGAGTATATTTACTATGTATTTCACTTACTCTATATAAATGAGATGTTAGCATATAATTGAATTAAGCAATGGAATTTAAGATTGACTATATTATATTGAGGCAACACACAATTCTCAAAATCTGCAATTTGCACAGCAAAGATTTGCTAGGTCACTCAAAGCACAGTTGAATTTCAGATTATTCTCCAGAATATCCAAATCATGGTTTGGTTCAGCATTTCCAGTAGCTTAACCTTCCTAACCCTCTTATCAACTTGCATTTCACTGTCATCTCCACAGGGTAGAGTGTGAACTGGAGCCTGGAATATCAGCACTAGGTGCTTTTACCCAGAAGTGATTATTGTGATGTTAACTCAGAGCAGCCTCCTGTAGCATCTGTACAGCACTGTAATAGAGCATCTGAATCTAACACACAGCACATGCTCACCAAAATATTCTTGGGATGCTGGAGTATCTTCATTTTGCAAAAGCAAGCAAACAACTAGCAAAAAATGAAAAGGACATCTTAAACTTGCTCCTGAAAGGAAGGAGAATCTTAACATACCCATTGTTATTCTACAACCTGTGTTCTTACGTACTCACTCCCGTTACATTTGAATGTCTCCACAAGCAGAGAAGTGACAAACACTATTCTCCACAAACCGATAAATAACAAGCAATAACTATTATTATGTTCACCTTTTAAGAAGTCAAAGAGAAGCCTTAGCAGTTATAATTTTCTCCTTAACTTGAAAACAAGGTTCAGGAAAATATTTTTTTAAAGTAATTGCATATCACAGATGATCTGATTCACATGCACTTGAGGAAATCTCCATATTTCATTCTAACTTTTTTTTTTAGTGTTCTGAATATGGTCTTTCAAAAATTATAAACATCAGATTCACTGGCTAAAAATTCATTCCTTTTTATGTTTCAGCAATCAATGGCCATAGGAATTAAAAATGGAGTCCACTTCAGCATAAAATGTGAATTTAGTTACGTGAGCCTTTTTTAAAGCTCAGTGATAAGTAAAGAGTATTCATACACATTGAATATCTTATCTCAATGTTTCAATAAGGTAGGATGATGGTCTTGCAAGACAGATTATTCAACATGCTCTATAGATTTTATTTTTAAGTTGAAAAAGTAACCTGAAATATGGCAAGGATAATGGTTTCTATATACTCTTGAGGCAGTCAATAGTTCTGTAAAAGGGCTAGGGAACGCATTGCTCCTTTCTTCCCAAAATGACTATTATGACTTTTTAAACCCTTGAATTGACAATAGATTTAGTTTGCATATATTAATATTCACCAAAATTGTCTATTTTGGATAGTAAAAATAAGGATAGGGTCTGTGCATATGAAACATTCTTTCTCTGTTGCAGAAATTCTTGAGTAAGTTCCCGTGATTGTACTTCCCTTTCTTTGCATCAAAATATGTCTAAAAGATATGGAGAAGGGAGGCTATGAAAAGTTTTCTTGAAGATGAAACTACTATATTTTAAAATCACTGAAGATTAAAATTATTTAAAATTTAAAAATTACTAAAATTGAGGGTTTCTAATTGACCTTGTTTCTTTAGCTTGATCTTCTAGAATATTCTCAATAAATATTTCTGAAATAAAACATACTGTTAATATACTTATTGATATTCAAAATAATGAAAGAGATCAAAGCAGACATTTTCTGGTTTTAGTTTTTGAAACATGGTCTCCTCTTGTAGCTCCAGCTGGCCTTGTTCTCGGTGTGTAGACCAGCCTGGCCTCTATCTCACATAGATCACCTGCCGCTGCCTCTTGAGAACTGGGATAAAAGGCATGTGCCACCTTGCCTGGCCAAATTGAAATTTTATGATACTGAATATTTGAGGTTTTTTTTAAAAATGTGAATATCATACATGAGTTTAGTCTTTATGCCGCTGCTTTCCCTTCCGTTCCCTCCCTTCCATTCCTTCCCATGTCCCCCACCACTCCCTCTCAATTTTCAGTCCCATTCTTCACTATTATTGCATATACATGCATACACACTATATATTATATATAATACACCAAGTTCATGTAGTGATGCTCCTGTGTACCTGTGTTTAGGGCTGTCTACTCAGAGTTAGATAACCTCTCAGGGAGCTAGGCCTTAGAGAAAACTTACTGTCCCTCCCTCAGCAACCATTGATTGCCTGTAGCTCTCCATCTTGATGTGGAACCACTAGAGATTTCTCCCATTCACCTTGATATGTCAGCTGGTTTCATTACTATATGCAGATCTCAGACTACCATACTGTGGAGATTTCATTATTGTAGCCTCCCTATCATGTGTAGAAGGCTTTAGGTAACAGAAGGTGACTTGTCTGTCTTCCACGATGTTCCCTGAGACTCGGGTACACAGATTGCATTGTAATTGTGCAGTAAGAGCTTGGCACCTCACAGACACCTATTCTCTATGTTTGGCCAGTAATAGTTTCCATCTTTTGCAAAAAGAAGCTTCTTTGATGAGTGGTGAGAGGTACACTTATCTGTAAATATAAGGATAAATATTTAGAATATAGTAAAAAATTACAATGGTCTAGGAATGTGACAAAAATGGGTTTTTCTAGATATCTCCAGTCATGTGTACTTGGCTATGAGTTTCCTCCCATTGAGTGGGCCCTAAGTCCAATTAGACAACTGTTGATTGCCCCAAGACAAAAGTGCCATAACTGAACCAATACAGACTATTGACTGGGTCAACCACTGCTGTGGTTCATAGGTGTTACAGCTGGGAGTACCATTGATTGTTCTCCCTTGGAAGCTTGCATAGGTCTCTTCTGATACTGCGAGTGCCAGTCTCCAGGGAGGAGGTTTCCTGGTGAATTCCACCTGGATTGCTCCAAGACCTAGGACTGAAGTATGTTGTACTTCAGTAATAGTGTCTTACCTTCAAGTTCTGGAAGGCAATCAAGAACTGTGACAACAGCCTGTATTAATTTGGAAGTGTCTTGGACTACGCTGACCAATAACTGAAAGGGAAATTTCCCCGGTAAGGCATTTTAATTTTGGCTACATAACATTCAACTATACACATTCACTCAAATATACTGTATGTGGATTTTTCAGTAGGCTTTTGAACTAATACATCCCATTCTTGTTTTAAACACCCCCTAAGCATTATTTATGTCTTTCTTCTCTCTCCACCTGTATATCCCTTTCTACTCCCTCCCCAGTTAAGGGATATCTGATTTTTCCCATTTGCCCCCTTATAACATCTGTCTCCTATTATCCCTTACTCAAGATCCTTTTTCCACTTTTCCCCCTTGGTTACTGTCCACTTTCCTGCAGTTTCATCAGGATGTATCCTCACATCTAAGGATTTGGAGCTAGGATCCACAAATGGCAAGGCATATGTGTCGCTTGTTCTTCAGAGTCTGTGTTACTTCATTTAATATATCAGTTTCTAGTTCCATCCATTTACTGCAAATTTTTCTTTACAACTGAGTAGAGTTCAATGATATACACAAACCACGTTTTCAATATCCATTCAGCGTCTGAGGAATATACATTATTTGTATTTCCTAGCTATTGAGAAAAAAGGAGCAACAAACATGGATGAGCAGGAATCTGTGGTAGCATATTGAGTCCTTTGGGTAAACACCAAGGAGTGGTATAGCTGGATCATAGAGCAGATCTATTTTTAGTTATTTAAACATTTTCCACACTGATTTGAATAGTGGTTACACTAGTTTGCAATCCCACCAGCAGTAAATGAGGGTTCCCCCTCCCTCACATACTCACCAGCAATTGGTGTCATTTGTTCTCTTGATCTTAGTCATTCTGAATAGCGTAAGATATTAAAGTAGTTTTAGTTTACATTTCTTAATTACTAAAGATGTTGAATACTTTTAAAGGTATTTCTTAGTCATTTTTACTTCTTCTTTTGGGACCTTTGTGTTCGTATCTACAGCCCATTCCTTTAAAGTCATTAGTATTCTTGATTTTTTTTTTTTTGAGTTCTTTGCATCTAGTAATCCTCTATTATTTGTATAGCTGGTGAAGTTTTTCTCCCGCTCTGCAGGCTTACTCTGCACTCTGTTGGTTGTTTCCTATGCTGTACAGAAGGATTTTAGTTCAATAAGGTCTCATTTTTTAATTGTTGACCTTAATTCCCAAGCACCTTAATTCTAATTTAGAAAGTCCTTTCCTGCACCTATATCTTGTAAGGTACTGTCTATGTATTCTTCTAAATGTTTCAGAGGTTCAGGTTTCACATTTAGGTATCTGATCCATTTGGAGTTCATTTTTTTTGCAGGTTAATATATATGGGTTTAATTATATTCTTATACATGTGCAAAACCAGTTTCTCCTCCACCACTTATTGAAGATGTTGCCTTTCTTCCAGTGTATTCTTGGTACCTTTGTCAAATATCAGGAGACTAAAATTGCATACATTCATCTTTGGGTCTTCTATTTTTTTGCATTGAGCTACATGTCTATTTAGGGGCCAATACCATGTTGTTTTATGATTATAACTCTGTAATAGAGTTTGAATTTATAACAAGTATGGTAGTCCCTCTAGCATTATTCTTTTCCCTTGGGATTGCTTTGACTCATGGGTGTCTTTTGTGGTTCCATATGACTATTACAATTTTTTTTCCTATTTCTATGAGAAATGTCAAGAGAATTGCATTTAATCTGTACATTGCTTTGGGTAGGATGGTGCATTTTCACAGTATTAATTCTACCAATTCATGACCATGGGAGTTTTTCATTCTTCTGGTGTCTTCTTCAATCTCTTTCTTCAAAGATTTAAAATTTTAATTGAAGAAGTCTTTAATGTCTCTGATTAGGTTTATCCTTAGATTTTTTTTTATCAGTCTATTGTGAACGGGAGTGTTTCCATGATCTTTCTCTGACTGTTAACTATTGATACATAAAAAGATTAACCATTTTTGTAAGTTGATTTGGTATTCTACCACATTGCTGAAAGTGTTGATCATTTCTATAACTTTTATGGTGGAATTTTTGGGGTCTCTTAAGTATATCATACATCTGCAAAAAGACATAATTGGACCTTTTCTTTAATTTTCTTCTCTTGCCTTACTGCTCTAGTCATGGTTTCAAGCACTATTTTGAAAAGGAGTGGGAATAGTGCACAGCCTTGTCTGGTTCCTGATTTTAATGGAATGCTTCAAGTTTTTCTCCATTTAGAATGATGTTGGCTGTGTGTTTGTCCTATACTGTATTATGCTGAGTTATGTTCCCTCCAGTCTAATTCTCCCTGAAGACTTTTATCATAAGGCACATTGCATTTTGTCAAAGGCCTTCTTGGTGTGTATTGAGATGATCATGTGATTTTTGTCAAGTTAATTTATGTGATTTATTACATTTAATGATTTTATGTCCATTGAACCATACCGGAGTCTCTGTGATGAAGCTGAGTTTCTTGTAGACAATGAAAAGAATGATCTTGTCTCTTAATCTGCTCATTTAGCCTATTTATTTATTTAT
>NW_008354281.1:5080906-5131032 GCF_000622305.1 Nannospalax galili
ATTTTTTCATTATTTATTTATTATTTATTTTTTTTTTGACTAGGGAGTTGAGGCCATTGATATTGAAAGTTATTATTGAAGTATGTATATTGGTTGTTGTTATTTTTGTGTTCATTGTCCTATTTTGAGTTTCTGCAATTAACCTTCATTTCTTTCTTTTTGTAGCCTCTTTACTATGGTCATTCCTTTCCTCAATCCTATCCTATGTCTTGGGTATTATCTGTACAGCTGGTTTGGTTAACATGAATACTTTTAACCTATTTGTGTCGTGGAAGATTTTTCTTTTCTCTGAATTTTGTGGGGTAAAGCAATCTGGGGTGGCATCTATGGTCATTTAGAACTTGGAATACAATGCTTCAAGCTCTTTTGGCTTTGATAGTTCGCATTGAAAACTGAGCTCTTATTCTGATGGGTTTTCCTTTATATGCAATTTTCTCTTTTTTCTTGAAACTTTCAGTACTCTTAGTTGTTTTGTGTAGTTTATTATATACGTTATATATCATAGTGTTTTAACTATGATATGCTATGAGACTTTTTTTCTGGTCTTATCTGGTGCTCTGTGTGCTTTTTGTGTCTGTATGGCTATGCCCTTCCTTAATTTGGGGAAGTTTTCTTCTATAATCCTATTGAAAATCTGGTCAATGCTCTTGATCTGAGATTCTTCTCCTTCATCTATGCCTATAATTTGTAGGTTGGTCTTTTTATGGTTACCCACAGCTCCTGTCTATTCCATTCCTGAGTTAAAATATTTCTTTTCATTTTCTTTTCTTGTGAGGTCCAATTCTCCAGCTTTATCTTCAAATTGTAATATTCTGTTTTCCATTTGATTCATTCAACTGGTGAGATTTTTCTCCTGTCATTTCAAATTGGCTTAATAAGTTTTTCAATTCCATCTTCATTTCATCTTGAGTTTTCTTCAATATTTCTATATATTTTATGAACTCACTTTTCAAATCCTGAATTGTCTTTATCATTTCATTCAAGAGTATATTTGTTCTTGAGCTTTTTTTACTATTTTTTATTTTATGTGTATGAGTGTATTCCCTGCAAGTGTGTAAGTGCACCTGTGTCATGAAGCACCCATGGAGGTCAGAAGAAGGCATTGAATTACCCTGGAATTGGAGTTATTGATGGTTGTTAGTTTCCATGTGGGTACTGGGAATCGAACCCAGGTCTTCTGCAAGAGCAGCCAGTGCTCTTAACTGCTGAGTCATCTCTCCAGTCCCTTGAGCTTTGCTTATATCCTCTTTGACTTGCTTGAGTTGTTTGTGTGTTCCTTAAAGTCCCTGAAATTTTTGATCACATTTATGATTATTCTTTTTCAGTTCTGTGTCCTGGAATTCCTCTGGGAAGTTCTTATTTAGAACACACAAACACACACACACACACACACACACACACACACGTACACACACACACACACGAAGATTGAATTATTTGTATTTCATACACAAACCTTAATCATCTTTACACCCTCCTTCTCATCAGCACCCTCCCATAATCCCCTCCACCAACCCCCCACTGGATTTCATTTATTCTGTCAATAATGTTAAGGCCTATTGAGTTAAGTTAAAGTCCCCTAACATCACTCAGTGAAAGCTCATCCACTGGGTTATAGTCAGCCTATCTAGAGTCACTCCCTTAAAGCAGATCAACTCTTCCTCACTCAGTAGTAATCAGCTGCCCAATAGTTCTTCAGCTAAGGTCAGGGCCTACTGCCCATTTCCCAGCTCTATGCTAGGTTTTTGTCTGCTTGAGTTTTCATTGGTCTTGTAGATGCTATCACCACTTCTGTAAGTTCATATGAGCAAATCCCCAAGAGTCTGTAAGATTCTATTTCCATATGGGCATATACCACCTCCCCTGGCTCCTACAATCTTTCTTCTTTTTCTGCAATGGTCTCTGGCCCTGGGTTCATTTCCCTTTGTTGTATGAAGGATTGTGTTGATGAAAATCATATTATTATTCTCTCTTTGTAGAACAATTCTATAGGACTGGTGAAATTTGGTGGGAACATATTACCTTGGTTTTTCATATTATTTGTGTCTTTTGTAT
Organism: Nannospalax galili; assembly: GCF_000622305.1. Classification (NCBI taxonomy): domain Eukaryota; kingdom Metazoa; phylum Chordata; class Mammalia; order Rodentia; family Spalacidae; genus Nannospalax; species Nannospalax galili. The sequence goes on from NW_008354281.1 coordinate 5,082,962, forward strand.
TTTGACCTGGGCATATGAGCTTCTTTTGTTGGTTGTGTGTCTAATGTGAAATTCTGGCCTTCCTTTATAGAATTGAAATTTGGTTCTGTTTTTATTGTTGTAGCTTGTTGTTTTGATTATGTATGACTAGGTAGTTGGTCTGTGCTTCAGGTTCTCACTTTTGATTTTTTATTGAGGTACAGGGTGGTTCCAGACAGGATGATGTGGAAAGTTGAGAAATCCCAGTTAGGACTGTGAGTCTGGGGATGGCAGTGGGGTGGACTGGTGGTTCTAAGTAGCTCACCAGCTTGGTCCCAGAGCTGCAGCAGAGTTTTCCAAGCCTAGTCAGCAGCTCTCCAGTAGTACTTCCCAACCAGGTCCCAGAAAGGGAAGATGGCTACCAAGTGGGCAGGTTGTGACCCATAGTGAATAATTGTAAGTAAAATTAGTAAATGTTTGGAGTGATCAAGTTTAAGTGATTTGACAGTTTGCAACAGTTATACGGAAGTATATTCTAGCAACAACATGTGATGCAATGCTAAAAATATACACTGAAATGCACAAAGAAATTGGAGGTGGGACTGAAGAGATGATTCAAGGGTCAAGAGCACTGGCTGTTCTTGCAGAGGACCCAGGTTTGATTCCTAGCACCCATATGGCAGTTAACAGTGATCTGTAATTCCAGCTCCAGGAGATCCAATGCCCTCTTCTGGCATCTGTGGGCATTTCAGAACATGGGTATACATACATACATACAGGCAATACACTCATACATATGAAATAAAAATAATAAATATTTTTTAAAAAAGAAATTGGAGGTATTAATTTTCCTACCATAAGAGGAAAATTGGTTTAATTAAATAAAGCGATACAACATGAAAACACTGAAGCATCTAGCCTTGATATTTCAATAAAATATATTCAAAATGACTGCCGTAGACCAAGAAAGTCATTAATTATCCTATTTGAGTTTTAGAGCTGTCTGTATTTTTTTTATTTATTTCATGCTAAACAGCAAGACTTTTTATCTTTTGTACAATTCTGGAAGGCAAATGTTGTTATCCTCACTTAAGAATAACATTACCTGAGGTTAAGAAACATGAACTACCATACGCAAATTTTATCAGTGAACTTTCTGAAACATTATAGCCTGTGGCAGGAGATGGCATCCTAAAGACTAGGTTGTAAGGGTTCACCAAGTTAGGTGCTTTGGAGAGACCCTCTCATTGGTTTTATTGTCCTCTGTAGAGATCTTACACATGCATTATACCATTTTTTTCTATCAACATTATTTTTCAACCTAATTTAGCTCATCATATTTTGTTTATTTTAGTTTATTTGGCCAACAAACATATAGAGAAAGGGTGCACTCTGGTTCAGCAGGTCTGGGAGTGGTCCAAAGGAGTGGATGTGTGCAGTGGAGGGATTTTCCTAACTCACCCAGCTACACATGCAGGCCCCAGCAGCTCCAGAGGGAAGGGGCTAAGGGTTAAGAAGAGGGGATGGGAAGAGGATGAACTGGTTCTTACTAGCTAGCTTCAATAGTCACAGAAAAGACCTTTGACAAACTCGAAATAAAATCCATGATAAAAGAACTAGAGGGAACATACCTCAACATAATTAAGGCTGTATACAACAAGCCCACAGCCAGCATCATTCTAAACAGAGAAAAACTTGAAGCACTCCAGTTAAAATCAGGAACCAGACAAAGTTATCTGCTATCCCCACTCCTTTTCAATATAGTCCTTGAAATTCTAGCTAGAGCAATATACAAGACAGGGAAATTTAAGGGGTACTAATTGAAAAAAAGAGATATAATTATTCTTGTTTTCAAATTATATGTGTGCATGTACATGTCTGAATATATATATAATCCCAAAAACTCCACCAGAACACCTCTAGAAATGAAGAAATTATCAACAATTTCGGCAAAGAGGTAGGGTGAAAAATCAATGTACAAAGATTAGTAGCCTTTCTATATACAAAAAAAAAAGCCATTAGAAAAATAGTTCAGGGAAACACTTCTATTCACAAAAGCTTCAAAATAGTATCTAGGGATAAACCTAACCAAAGACATTAAAGATCTCTTCAATGAAAACTAAATCTTTGAAGAACAAGATTGAGGAAGACACAGGAGATGGAAAGACCTTACAAGCTCTTGGATTGGTAGAATTAATATGGTGAAGATGACCATCCTACCCAAAGCAATTTACAAATTCAGTACAATTCCCATCAAAATCCCTTTGACATTCTTCACAGATAGAAAAATCCATCCTAAAATGCATAGGGAAAAACAAAAGGTCATGGAAAAACAAAGCAATTTGAAAAGATTAATATATCAGACTTCAATCTGTATCATAGATCTATAGTCATAAAAACAGCACGATATTGGCCTCAAAACAGAGATGTACGTCAATGGAACAAAATAGAAGTCCCAAACATCACTATATGCATACCAGCCTTCTGATTTTTGAACGACAACATTTTCAACAAATGGTACTGACAAAACTGAATCTCCATGTGTAGAATAAAATAGACCCTTATCAGCCTGCACAAAAGCCAACTCCAAATATATAAAAGACCTCCATATGGAACCTAAAACTCTGAAACTGTTAGGAGAAAACATAAGCTGTACTCTACAAGATGTAGGTGAAGAACAGGATTTTTTTTTTTTTTTTTTTGTCTTTTTGAGACAGGGTCTTCCCCACCTGGCTTGGAACTCACTATGTAGACCAGGATGGCTTTGAACTCATAGAGAGCCACCTGCCTCTTCCTTCCAAATGAAGGACTTTCTAAATGGACATCAGTTGCTCAGGAATTAAGGTCAAGAATCAACAAGTGGGACCTCATTAAACTAAAAAGCTTCTGTACAGCAAAGGAAATAACCAATCGAGTAAAGGGGAAGCTCACAGAGTAGAAGAAAGTCTTCACCATGTATTCATCTGACAGGGTTAATCATAGTATCCAGAATATACAAAGAACAAAGAAGCAAGGAAACAAATGACCCAATTTAAAAAATGGGCTATGGATCTGAACAGAGAGTTCTCAAAAGAAGACATAAAAATACCCTAAAAAGTGTTCAGCATCCTTAGTAATCAGGGAAATGCAAATCAAAACTGCTTTCAGATTTCATCTAACCCCGGTCATAATGGTTAAGATCAAGAGAACAAATGACACTAAATGCTGGCACATTGGTTAGTTGATGGGTGGACATTGAGGTGGGCGTATTTCGGGGGTAGACATGCTTTAACCATGTTGTTTTTGTAAGTAGCATGGTGCTGAATAACTAGATGTGTTAAAGAAATCAGAGTACCTTTTTCTAGAGGAAGCATGTCCCATCCACGCCTATCAATTATAGTTAAATCTCTCTCTCTCCTCTCTCTCTCTTTCTCTCTCTCTCTCTCTCTCGTTGAAGAAGGAATTCAGGGTGCTGGGCATGCCAAGCAGATGCCCTATTGCCCTGAGATACACCCAAAGCCCTTCACTCTGGAAATCTCTATTTAGAAAAGACTTTAAAGGGTCTGTTTTCTCTAGGCATTTTAATTCCTTTAAGCTAATGATATGATGGACAGGAGAATGAGGTGGAGAATTCTAGGAATGAAACCAGGTGCCACTGTGGGAGAGGCCCATACTAACAGAATTTCTTCAGGCTGAGTTATGTCTGTCATGTGATGTATGGTACATATTTTTAGATATTTTGAATCTATCCCAATGTTGATGTTAAAAATTTCAGAAAGTCCCACATCCTGTTCTACTTCTAAGAAAATTATTTGATCTTCTAAATATCATACTATTCTTTCTAGAAAAAATTTGGGCCACTATAAAACTTTAAAAAAATTATATTGCATTGTGACATGTGACGTCAATAAATTCTGAATCAATAATCAGTCATTTTATTTTAGTCTAATCATTCTGCCTCACCCACATGACTTCACTGATTCCAAAAGGGAAAAGGAAAAGAAAAGCCCTTTGTTTATCAGATTAGCAAGTCATTGCTCAGCATGTCAGACACTCAAGATGTGCTTTCATCATGAGCTCTAGGACCTTTTAAATGATTGGCTATTATTGCTGCAAAAGAGAAAAACTGTCTAAAATATAATCGAAAGAAATGTTTAATTATATGTTAAATTAAATATGAACCTTGGAAATATAAACAAATTAGTGCTTTCTGTTTATTTCAAACTTTAACTAAATGTATCCATCTGCACCCATATTCCAGTATTAGCAAGAAACACATATAATTTGAATAGATGAGAAAAATCTACAATCTCAAAGTCATAATTTATGCAATTATACTGAATCAGAGAGGTCCTGTTGCTCCATTCATGGCTGCCGGAAAGACCTGATGCAGTACTGGGATGAAATGCTTTTACTAAGTCTCACTTACTCATTCTCAGAATTGGTTTAGTGATTAGTTCAACATCGACAGCAGTGAAAAACATTTGACATCTGGCCTAGAAAATCAGACAGTCGACCACAGAGACTTTGATTAAAAAACTTCATGTAATTTTCTCCAATCAGTTGCTTGCCCTGTTCTTTTATCACAGTGAAGGTTGCTCTCATCACCTGCAAATTTATACTAAGGCTTTAAACAAACAAGCATGAAACTTTTACATGAAAATGCCCCCCCAAAGGAATATTGCCAAAGAACTTGATGATTAGCTGAACTGATGATTTGATTTGTTCAGTGTGAAATAAGCCTAGGACCTTTTGTAGTGTTTTTTTATTGCAGTTACAGGTAGGTGTGTGTACGTGTTTGGTCTTCCCCTCAGGAAACATTTTTGAGAAAATTCTAAATCGGCCACTACTGCTTTCTGGAAAAAATAAAAAAAATGAAAGAAAGAAAACAACAACAAAAATCTGACAGCCCCTTTCATAACATCTGTGTTCAAGGGACTATTCTGAAGTCAGAAATCATGCAAGTCACCGGGGTTCTGTATGTTTAACCTCCTATAGAGCAGAGTCATTCCCATTACTGAGAAGCACGAACCATCAGGGACACAACAATAGAGATCCTGAAATGAACTGCATTGCAGCATCACCATGAATTAAAGTCTCCATCACAGGCTGTGGCTCTTGGCATTAAAGAGCAAAGGCTTCCATGAAGTCGAGCAAAGAACTCCGCAGTAATGAGCCATCCTGCTGCCTTTTCTCTTTGAAGACAATTTATATGATGAAATTTGATAATTAACTTATGTCCAACAAACTAAATCCAATATATCTATTTTCAGGTCAGAGGCTGTGACTGTCATCTCCCAGAATACACTGCCGCATCTACTAGTTCCCTGACAAGGACACAGTCCCTGCTAATGCAGTGTCACAGTAAATTTGCTTATCTCTTAAATACAATGAGGTGTGCTGTAAAATATGTATGTATTATCAAAACATTCATAATAAAATCCTAATAAAATTAGCAATTTGGAATAAAAGGAAGTCATGGTCTTTGATTGTCTGTCTTGAAATTACCTTCAATAATGGCTTATGCATTATATATGTGACGGCATATATATATATATATATATATATATATTCAGCCCATGAATGTTCACTTTATTTCCCAGGTTCAATTTCCAGTAAGGAAAGTAATATGATGAAGTTAAAAATATCAACTTTTGTCAAGTCTTTCATTTTGTCTTACATAGTTTACAAATTCTCATTGAACCGTTAGATTCTAGAGAACATGAAATCTACTCAATGATTAGAGACGCAGCCCCCACCCCTCTAAAAGGCATTTTCTCTTTGATAGCACCTGAAATAGCAAAGTTAAGAAAAAACATACAAGGTGAAAAAAGGAAACACTTGGATCATTTTTCAAAATGTCAATGTTTTATTTAAACCTGCCTGGGGCTGATCTTTGCACTCAATCCATGCACATGGCATGGTGCTGGAATTACAACTCTCAGATGGAAAGAAAGAAGTACAGGGCAAATTTTGCAGCACAAGTTGTGACCATCTCTTGATACATACTTACAACAGTCATTTATTGGTCCATTGGCCTACGTCCTCATGAAATCAGATTGCATTTTTGGAAATCAGGCAGAGAAATAAAAAAGAAATCTGCTCACAGAGATGGATATCTATTAGAAACACTTTCATTATGTGACTGCCACCAGAAGTATTCTGCTGGAAAAAAGTGATTTGCTCCATGAAAAAAATGCATCGAGAGAAAATTGATATTTAGTTACTCACATCATGCTTATAAAAAAGAGATTCTACATTTTTATCATTTAAAAACATTACATTGTTAATCTCTGTTGATGTATTTATTGGTAAAATGCCTACCTACCATAGGAAGTTCAAAACTGTTTCTTACAATGTTTTCCTTTAAATACTAAATTTATTGCTGATACATTATTTAACCTCTCCCTCCTTTTCATTTCACAATTTCAGTTTAACCCATTAATAACTTAAGTAGACAATATTTCTAAGCTAATGTAGCTGTACATAATTTTCTTAGTTATTTCTTCTTAAATTATAGTTATGATTATTTCATAAGAATAGTAATATACTTATGGCATTTTTGAGAAGCATTATAACTATATTTTCAGAGGTGAATAGATGTCAGCATAAGCCAGAAGTTATAAAAATGTCTTCATTCATAGAGTTTCATCAACTGAAAAGAAAGAAAGCAGGAAGTGAGAACTAATCTTATTGTAGTAGACATATCCTGTCTAAACTGAAGTAAGTGCCTTATAAACATCTGGTAGTTTATAAAATGAGACCAAAATAGACTGAGACAAAATTTTGCATTTTACATCCTTTGTTTTCATGATCTCCATAAACAAATGCATAATTTATAAAAACCAGAGGGTCCAAATATACTGAAACCTGTCCCTCCTTTTAAAAAATTACTCAAATACAAAGGTGTGTTTTTAATAAACAAGTAGAATTCAAAAACAATTTATGTGCAGGAAATAAATTCTGTGAAGACAAAGATCTTTATTTTATTTTAAAATATATCCTGAGTAACTGGAACAGAACCTGGTCCTTATAAAACTTGTTCAATGAGAGAATGAATTATTTAAAAACAGTCAATATTGCATAAAAGAAGAAACTTGAAATGATACTGGCTTGTCATTTTAAGGTTACTGTGGAACGTGAATTGTGCAGAACAATATTTAATTAAACTTTATTCTTTGGAGGCACGATTACTAGGTGATTGCTTCTAAAAAGTGTAGGGTCTGTGAACAATACAATGCTTGGAAAGCCTAGCAACATGGAAATAAGTGCTAAGTTTTCCAAGAGAAAGTGAGATTTCAGAGAAGAGTAATTTCACTGGACCTGGAGAAACCATGCATTTAATAAGAGTTCCTACATTTCTAGGACTTACCGGGGACCAGATTATGAGTGCAATGAATTCAAGATTAATGGCATCCACACACACACTGGTTTCTAATTCCAACCATGACCCAAATAGTGCTTGAGAAACCAAGGAAGGTGTTGCTGAGAAGTTGGCATCTAGGGCAGAGTGACTGTGAAAAGGACATGTGCCAAAGTGGACAAGGTCACTGTGTGACAACATTCCTTCATACTAAGCAAGCAACAAATGCTGCCTGAACTGAAGAAGTGATGCAGTAATTACCATTTCTGTTACAAAGTAACACAAAATGCCATAACTTTAAAAAGACGTTTATTCTTATTCTTCTAATGCACAACAACCTAATCATACTCAGTGAAGGTCTGATATATGCATCTCATTGTATAAACCATCTCCCTTTGACTAATTACTGAGAGATCCCCAGCACATTATTCTCATCATGGTTTAAGATGTTTGCTAAGGGGCCTGGAGAGATGGTTCAGCAGGTAAAAGCACTGACTGCTCTTACAGAGGACCCAGGTTTGATTCCCAGCACCCACATAGCTGCTAATAACTGTCCATAACTCCAGTTCCAGGGGATCTGAGGCCTTCTTCTGAACATCCCAAGGCATTGTACAACATGGGCATTGCATATATACATACAAAATAAAAATAATAAATAAAATATTTTTTCAAAAATTATCTGTTCAGATCCTGCTATTACGACTGCATTACAGTCAGTGGAAAGTACGAAGGGACGCATAAGACACTCAGACATGCAACACAGTGACCTCTGTTGTCTTCATGCATCCCCATTCCCTATTACTGAAAAGCAAAAACATTTCTGCTGCTTCTTCCATTCCTCCGGTTTCTATCCCATCTTTTTCACATTATCTTTTCAGGACTAGTCCATCACCATGGAAACTTAATGTCATTGTGGAATAAAAACACTGGACACTAGAGCTTCTGAATCATGCTTGTTTCATATTCTTCATTCTTCTTTCACATCACTGACTTCAGGGAAGTGGAACTGAGAACTGTGCACAATGAGAGATCTTTGGATGCAAGGTACTACCAAAATGCAGACATTAAGATCATTAGTGGAGGGACACAGTAATTGGTAGCTCATGCTTGCTTTCTTACTTCAGCTTCATTACGGCCATGACAGTGATTCCCAATAAAGTGTACGGTCTGCTCTTTTAACATAACCACAGTAATGGGAAGATGACCAGAGAAGGCAGACAGCAATCTCACATGACACATGCCACGTTTGTAGGTTTTAGCTGATTAACAGAGCCATATTACAGTGGCCATCTTGGCAGTGCCAGCGTAGTTCAGCCAAGGAAGTGCTTTTACTTCTTGACCATCTTACCTCTTGTGAAGATTTCCAGTTAAATTCTGATCCCAGAATATTCATTACTGGAAAAGATGTTTCTATCTGCATGACACAGCATGATTTATATGCACTTGGCTGGACTTTCAATAGAGAACGTTCAAATTGAAATTTGTCTTCTACTTGAAATATATGGCAGGGAATGAAAACAATAGAAGTACTAGGAACATTGGTGACCTTTCTTCCCTTAGGTCTTGCTTTTGCTTCCTTATGATGATTTGGGTCACAATAAAGGTGGTTTTGTTCCAGTGAGTAAAACTTAAAGGAATTGTTTCCATGACCAAGCACATCATAGAATAACCTTTCAATATCCTTTCACTCTTCTTCCTTTCTTTTAATAAGACAATATTCCAATGAAGAAAGAAAAAAAATCAATTAAAAGAATTTTTAGGTGTAGAGGTTGCATTGCAGATGTGTCCCTTAGGCCTGGGCAGTTCATAGACAATGTCTTTCTTGTGTAACCATTTGCGGTGCTTGGCATTAGTCTCTGACTGCTGCAAAGTGAGCTTCTTTGATGAGTGTTGACTGGGATATTTGTCTATAAATATAAGGATACATATTTTGCACATAGTAAGAAATCACATTAGCAATGTGAGCTTTTGGGGGTTTTCTCTAAGATGTATGACCACTCTGGCCATGTGTATTGTGTTGCAGTACCACACTTGAATTTCCTCCTTTTGAGTGGGCTTTTAGTCAAATTAAGTAGCTGTTGATCATCCCCAAGACAAAAGTGGCACCACTGCACCATGGAGTATGCTGTGCTGGCTGTTGATGTGGTTATTTGGTCTTGAAGTTGATGCTGGATCATTAGTTGATGTTTCCCCTTGGCACTTCCATAGCGTTCTCCAAAGCTATAAGAGCTCTCCTTCAGGGTAAGTGGCTTCTAAGGCTCATGGAACATAGAACAGGAATAAAGAAGAGGACACTAAGGAATCTCTCAGTTCTCAATAATGAAGCTCCTCATGCAGCGGAGGGCCAGGAACACAAAAGATCACAAATGGCCAAAGTGTAGAGATCAAAAGTCTGCTAAATAATGGTCCTTGGACAGGATCCCTTTATTAAACTTTATCCACCCAAGGCTCAGGAACCATCTCAGAAGAGGGAGCAGAAAGACTGTAAGAGCCAGGGAGGATGGGCATGAACATATGGAAACAGAGTCCTACAAGCTCCTGGGAACCTGCTCATATCATTCTATGGCATACTGTCAGCATACACAAGTCCTATGCAAACTCAGGCAGACAGTAACCCAGCACAGAAATGAGAAAGTGAAGGGTAGACCTCAATCTTATCTAAAGGAAAGTTAACAACTGATTGCCACTAGATGAAGAAGAGCTGATTTTCCTAAAACAAGGGACCCTAGATAGGATAACTAGACTCAGTAGATGGACTTGCACTTGGGAATGGCTGGGGACACCCAGTGGGCCTTAACAGGGATGATAGAGTATATGGGATCCAGTGGCAGAGGAGGCTATGAGAGAGTGCATTTGGGATAGGGGTATAAAGATGATTAAGATTGTTTGGGATGTTCTTATGAAATACACACAAAAAAATCAATAAAAAACAGTTTTTAAAAAAGAATTGTTATAACATTTCTTCTGTTGTGAGGCATGGTAGTACATGCTTTTAAACACGAGGCAAGGCAGGCAGATCTCTGTGACATTGAAGGCAACCTGCTCTACATAGTAAGTTCCAGGCCAAGTGGGGCTACAGAGAAACCCCTTGTCAAAATAATTCTTTTCATAACTTCTTGACACAAGTTTTAATTGAAAAGTTGACATGAAAGCTTTTACTACATTGATAACATTTGGCTGTTACTGAGGGAATCAAAATTAATTGATATAACTAAATATCATTACCACATTCTCATACATACATACTAATGGTATAGTGTTGACATATGCTTTGTTAAGTGAATATAAAGATGGGTTTGCTTTTAATAAGCATACTTCAATTCATGGCTGGAGATCCATAGAAGTAAGCAGGGGAACTAAATCAACCTAACATATAACATAAGTAAGAATTCTAGGAAAATATTCTAGTGGCTAAAATACAAAGGAAATAGTTTTTGAGCCAGCCACACAGTATAAAAGATGCAGCTTATTTTATTTTTGTTTAAATCAAAGTAAAAATTTTACATCCTGAGGTATCTTCACCTATTTTTTGATGTTTTGAGACAGAGTCTATGTATATAACCCATGCTGGCCTTGAACTTATGATCTTACTTCAGTCTTGGGAGAGCTGAGATTACAGGTATGTATCACCATGCCCAGACCATCTATTCCTGTATATTTAACACTACTTAATAGTACAAAGAAATTTACAAATACAGAGAATGTTCACATTGCTTTTTTTCTCTCTGAACAGATCAGAAACATGATGCTAACATTTACTGAAGAGATATTTTTTTCCAGACACTAGACTAAGACGTTAGCATGTATCATATTACTGAATCTTAACACAAACCTGTGAGTTGGGTATTGTCCTCATTTTACAACTGAGCACACTGAGATTTGAATCAGATAACAATTGTCCCAAGGTCATACAGCTGTTAAGAAGCAAAGTCAGGGTTAAACAGGTAAATCCATCTCCATACTGAACATAATACATTAATGCTTCCCAATGTGTGGCCCCAGGACCAACAGCACAGCATCCTCTGGAAATTTTCTACAAATTGTTAGACTCTATGATGATTAGTGTTAATTGTCAAACTAACTCAATCAAGAATTAGCTGTGAGGCTGGCATCTAGGTTGGCTTGTGGAGGATTATCTTGATTTTGTTAATTGATACGCAGAGGACCACCTTAATTGTGGGTGGCACTGTTCCCTGGACAAAGGGTCCTTGACTGTATGAAATGGAGAAAGCAAACTGTGAAGCAGATTGCGTTCTTCCCTCTGTTTCCTGATTATTTGTGTGATGTGATTAGCTGCCTCAAGAGATTTCCCACCTTATCTTCCTTTCCATGGACTGTGTTTTGAACTGTGAGCTAAAATAAACCCTTTATCCCTTAAACAGTATTTTACTGCAGCAATAGGAAAGGCAACAAGACAGATTCTGTGATATAACTACTGAATCAGAAACTCTTAGATTAGGGTCCAGTATTTTATTAAGAAACTTTTTGGGTACCTTTGATGCTAAAGTTTTAAAGCAATAGAGTTACATTCTACTTCTTCCCTTTAATAGTGATTTGTTTAATATTCATAAGCAAATTGTAATGGCAATCCTGGGTGTCAACTTGACTGGGTCTGGGATTAACTGAAATGAGAGAGATCTTGATTGTATCATCTGAAGCTGGAAGACACACCCTAAATGTGGGCATTACCTTCTGATGGCAGCCATATAAAAGGCCATGGCAGAGGAGAGCGCTTGCTTTTTGCCGCTTGCCTTCTCTCTCGCTGATGAGTTTGTCTTGCTGCTGTAGACTGAAGTCTAGCCAATCTTTTGGAATTTATCAGACTTTCAGTGCCAGGTTGGGACTACTGAGACACCCAGCCTCGTGAACTGAGTGACTACCGGATTCTCAGCCTCTCCAGTGCAGTGCAGCCATTGTTGGACTACTCAGACTCTATCCTGTGAGCTAATCCGATAAATCCAGATTATATATGTATATGTGTGTGTGTGTGTGTGTGTGTGTGTATGTATTACGTATGTTCATTCTACCAGTTCTGTTTCTTTAGAGAACCCTGACTAATACACAAATAATATTTAAAACCTCCATGATTTAACTGGTGGATTTCTAAGCTAAAGAAATTCAATAAATCACATCAATAGCTTAAATTCCTATGAGACTAGGAAGCAAGAAGTCATCTGTATCCAAATAAAACTTAATGTTTTATGTATCATTTTATTCATTTATTTCATAAGACTCAAAGCACTTTTCTAAGAGCAAACAAATTTGCCATCTATAACATCTGGGAAAGCAAAGTGTACATTACCTGATTGATTTGACTTTGCCAGTCAGGTCAAGAATAAAAACGTTAACATAAGTAAGGGGTGTGCAGAAAATAAATTCTCAATTGACTTGGTTGCTTAGAAACTCAAAATTTCAATAATTCCACATGGCAAAAGATGAAGGGGAGGAGCAGAAGAATTTAATGACTTTAACTATTACAAAAATTGGCAAAATAAGGTGGAAGATACTTCCTTCGATCTAAAATTAAAATTCCAGTTTCCTTGTTGGGTATGCATGCCTTTGCCCATCAATCAGAATAATGGAGTTTGGTCAATGTGCTGAAAATAACATTTATTAATGTAGGAAATTTCATGCTACTAAAGTTGGTTTGGGGCAGTCACTGTGGTGTTTCAGAAAATATGAAGGAGAAAAGTAGAACACAGTTTTAGTGAAAACTTTAACTGTCTATTAGGATTGTGCTTACTGATGTGAAAGGTTTGGAAAAACTATGTGAGATATCACATTAAAACAGGAAACAGATGGTGCTTAACTGAGTATGCAGGTGAGGAAGCAGGAGCTTCCTCATTTGGCTGAGAGATGCACAACAAGAACAGAAGCGACCGTTTGTTCTTCAGTCCAAGTCTGTGAGAATACACTAGTATATATGTTCATGGATTATTGTGCATTGTATTTAGTAGGTACTAATTTACTTACATAGAATCTAACAAGATAACAAGAATATAACCTGGCTATGAATTCACTGATTGTGGTTTATTCCGGCTATTTCAGTTACTTCTGATTATTAAGCTGTTTTGCTGACATTAATATAGAGCATGTTGACTTTTAGAGCATGAAAACTCAGTACAAATTTTAACCATTTGCAAGTCAGGTTAATGCTGGAATAAACTAAAATAATTTATAGAATGTGCTAAAACTGTATTGCAAGAGAATTTATGATAGGTAGTCACACAATAATAAAAAAGCAAAAATTAACATAAAATTCTAGCTGTCATATTTCTGCAAGTAGAAATAATTGTAATATAATATTATTTCACTGATTGAACATCCAGCAAGGTCTGTGTGAATGTGAAAGGCTACAAAAGGCACCTTTAAGTCATGTGGAAGGCAATACATGGCATCACCAGACTTTGATTAGAGCCACTGAGTTATTTTTTACACAGGTGCATGTTCATGCACATGGCCACACAGACACAGACACACAAACATACATCTTTAATAATAATCATAATTAGTATCCAGTACTTCAAAGAATGGAAAATTTGAAAGAAAAATGAAAAAATCTTCAAAGGAAATCTATGTAAGCTGTATTTAGAAATTATCAAACAGTTAATACCTTGAGATTCATTTGAAAAAATTAGAAAAGAAAATTTTCATTTCATTCTTAAAGTATCAAAGTGTTAGAAGTAAAAATAAATTCATTTTAGAAACTATAACTAAAAAGTTGTCATTGACCCAAGATCAGTAATTTGTGGCATTTTTCTACAACCAACATAGGGAAATCTACCTTATAAGAAAGCACTGAATATTAAGTATATTTTAGTTTTTAAAATACAGGACATTGGGGTTCTTTATAAATATGATCTACACTGTGGCAGTGACAACATTGACTTTCCATTTTGTCTTTGTCTCCTTGGAGTATAATGCCTATGGCACTACATATGCTAAATAAATGTTGATAGGCCCACATGGAGGACTTTTATAATGAGAATTGACAAGGCCTGGGTTCACTGAAGAGCAGAATGTTTGAAATAAAAAACAGAGGTCATCCTCTGGGCATTATGGGCATTCATCTAAGGCTCCTAATGATTCCAAGAGGAACTAGATCAGTGTCTTTCCATTTCCTCTATGATGCTGAAATGCAACTTTTAAGACTACTGATTTGGAGGATACAAAAATATAGTCTCTATTTAGGACCTGAGAAGTATATATGTGGCTTGACAGTATTGTGAAGACTTGTCTGATATGACACAAGTGGCCTCTGAACGTACCTGCAAAAATGATATTCTGTTACCATGTTATATTAGATAATAGCATTAGTCACTTTATTAGCAACCAAGTACTTTTTTGCTAATTCCCTAATTCCCACTCTAATATAAATTTATAAATATATAGTTTTATAGAATATTTAGTTTTAGAGAAATTTTTAAACAAATTATATTGCTTTTGTATAATAATTAAAATAAATATGCTTAGTAACCCCAATGTGAGCAGGTTTAGATTATAATCCTAGATCTTGAGACATTGGAAAAATCTATTAATATAACTGTTCATTTTTATCAGGAGTGCTACTACGATCTATATTGTTTGGTATCTATGAGGTTTAATCGAGACGAGGTTATATATGTGAAGATATTTAGATACCAAAAACCTCCATAATGTGCTATAACCTTTAGAAGATAAAATATTGAACTTTGAATGTCCAGAACATTAGAGAATGAAAGTTCTGAGTTACATTAATTTCCTAGTAAATGAAAAATGTCTTTTTATCTTTTATGTTTAGTAGACTTCTAAAATAAATCAGTTTGTTCTCCTGATCTCCCTAAAAATGAATTTTAAGAATAAATGGCATTTAGTTACCTGTTTAAGAGCAATTGTAGCTGTAATGTTACTGGACTACATGTTGTAGTGATTGGTGAAATGATCTTGGTCTTAAGATCCTTGTGAATGTTATTTCACACCTAATGGTTTAAAAAAATCTGATTTTTGAATGACATTTTTTTTATAATAGCAAAGTGTAAGAAAAAGTCATTAATGTTTAAAATTATTTTCTGGGTTCAAAATCATGATTTATGAATAGATCTTATTTATCTTCAAAGTATTAGAAAATATCAGATAAAGAGCATTTTGAACTTAGTTTAAGTTACAAAAAGGTAAATTGATCAGACCCTGCATACCAGTGCTACCCCCAAATCTACCATATTATTTTCCAAAGGCAGAGAAGCAAATTCACTAAGAAATCACTTGTGAGGGGTTGGGAAAGACCTGGGGGGGAGTGGGTGGGTAAAGTGCTTGCCTCGTAATCATGAGGACCTGACTTTTATCCCCAGAACCCATGTCTAGTTACAATGCTTGTGCTCCCAGCACTGACAAAGTGAGACTAGTGGATACTTGAGGCTCACTGGCCAACTTGCCTAGCCGAATTTGAGGGCCCCAGTGAAAGATTGTCTCAACCAGACAAGGTGGACAACCGTGGAACAATGCTGAAAGTTGACCTGCACACAAAAGTGCAAGCTCACGCATACACACATAAACAAATGTACTCACACATACATACACATACCATATACACAACAGAGTTTCTTTTTATTATTTATTTATTTATTTATTTATTTATTTATTTATTTATTTATTTTTGGCCTTTTTGAGACAGGGTCTCCCTGTAGCCCCAGCAGATCTGGAACTCATCATGGAGACCAGGCTGGCCTCAGTCTCACAGAAATTAACCTGCCTCTATTCCCAGAGTGCTGAAATTAAAGGTGTGTGCTACTATGCTCTGCAAGATTTTTTTAACTGAAAGGAAAAAGAAAAGGAAAGCTAAAGCTAGCATTTCTAGATCTGGCTCCAGGACCCCTAATCATTGCAGTAAGCATCATTTAGCCAGGTGGTTTGGGGATGCTCTCGTTTGCCTTCAATTGCTGTGATACAACACTCTGACCAATACCAACTCAGGTTGGAAAGGGTTTGTTTTGTTTACATCTCCTGGATCACAGTTCATCACTGAGGAAACCCAAAGCAGGAACTCAGGACAGGAACCTGGAGGTAGGAACTGAATCACAGGCCATGGAAGAAAGCTACTTACTGGCTTGGTCCCATGGCCCATGCTCAACCTCTTTTCTTATACAATACAGGGCCACCTGCCCAGGGGTAGCACCACCCACAGTGGGCTGGACCCTTCCACAACACTCAATAATCAAGAAAATGCCCCACAAACATGGCCACAGGCCAGTCCAATGGAGGCAATCCCCAACTGAAACTCCCTCTACCCAGGTGTGTCAAGTTGACAACTAAAGCTATCCAGCACAAGAGCTAACATAATTAAACTATGGATATATTTATTTAGATATGTGTAGATTTGACAAAATTGTGTTTTACTGTATTGAAAGGAACTGAATAATATTTATTATTTTTAAGCACCCATATGGTATTGATAGGAGTTTATATTTCTAATTTTGTTTATGGATATGAATAAGACATTGACATTTAGTATTAACTTCCTAATTCATTTATATGTTTTAGACAGGAATATTCTTGTTTTCTTAGATGTATACTCTTACAAGTATTTAAAGCACATGGACAAAAGTGTACCTAGTTATCCCCAGGTATCTGAGTTATTAAAAGTTAAAGATTACATATGACTGTGCATCAGGGAACTGGGAACTGACACATCAAAGCTGAGGAATGGCCAAGGTGTTGGACCAGAGGCCTGGAGTTCTCATGCTCTGTGCCTAGTACCAACTCTTCAGATGATGGATTGTGGGAAAGTCTGAGTACATGGAAAGAATACGAGTAGCAGAAATGACTGGAGTGAATGTCATATCCAGGTACTAGAGCAAGATTTTAACCTCCAGCACAGACATAATTTTCTTCTTTGTGCTTAAATGTTTTGCACAGTACCCAGCATGTAATAGTCTTCAATAACTTTACATAGAAAAAATAATAAATTTATTCCTATTCTCACAATTGAAATTTAGAGAAGCAAGTATGGGAGTGTTCTGGATGAGGGATCTAATCAGGACTGAAAGTATTACTATAAACAAGGCATGCTGGTACATCCCTCTAATCCTAACACTAAGGAGGATGAGTCAGGAGGATCATGAGTTCATGCTAAGCAACATAATGACTTCACAGTCAACCTGGTTGTACCTAAAACTTCTTCTGTGATAGAGGGTGGTGTAACAACATCCTCCTCATCTTCCCTTGATCCAAATGACAAAGTGAGGTAAATTTTCATCAAACTGCAGTCTGGGAAGCCAGTGGATTTGGAGGGGCTTTACTTATAGAACACTGGGTGAGGGTTTTGGGTGCTTTCCCCCTAAGACCACACTAAAAATCTTTATCCAAGTACAACCTATAAAATGGTGAGAGCTTCTCCTAGGTTTCCTCAGCCTCTAAACCCTTAGCTCTTTCCCCAGGCCACATTAAGCTAGGGCCCACTGATTGCTTGGGAGCTATGGCTGAACTCTAAGTGAAGATCCCCCATGACTCTCCCTGTCTCTCCTTCCTTGTTGCATGTGACAGTCAACAAGCTCAGCTCTGATGATCCTAGGCAAAGTGCACATACCCAAGCTTGGGAAGATGGTGTCAGTCCATCATCTGTCTGTTGGAGGACAGTCCTATACAACACTAAGATATAGTAAGGCTCTTTCTCAAAAATCCTATGTCAATATGTATATACTTATATACATATATGTAAATAGATATAAATAGATAGCTATAGAAAAACCACAAAGGAAATCATGTATAGCAGTCATATACAAACAAATGAATACCCTATTGCTGTTCAATGCTATTGCTATTAAGTGTGACATGTATCAAATGATAACAACATCCTTCATTTTTATAATGCACAAACTGTTTAAAAGCATTCAGTCAATGAAACATCTGTAATACTGGATGAATTTTAATCAAAATGACTTAAATTTGTCTAGACTCAATTACTGCTATTATCCTGTACTCAAAACACCTATTTGCCAAGAGCCAAGAGGAATAAAAAGAAGTTTAATATTCTGCCAGAATTAATATCACAATATTCCTAATACCTTAAACTGGAGGCAGAAGCAGAACAACTGGTAGGTGGTGAGATAATGGAGAACTACCAGGGGCAAATAAGCATATTCTATAAAATAAGATTAAGAGAAAGGAAGTAACCTGTGCTAAGTAACCCACATTTCTTTGGCAAAGAAAGAACTCAAACCTCATTAAAGAAGAAAGTTTTCAAAAAGCTAACTTCTGTTTGCAAGCGATCCATTAGACAACCCATAATTTTTTTAAAAAAAGGCTTTCATAAAGAAATTAACAGTGTCAGCACTGACTGTGCCATAGTCATGAATATATTCTCTAGATAAAGGTCTTGGATCTTGCCCATTTTGGTATGAATCATAAGCACAGTTTTATAGACGGCACCTACATGACAAAGCTGTGGCATGAAGTCTGAAATGCATGCATCCAGTCAGCCACATCCTCGGCCTTTGCACCCTTAGATCTACTGACTTCATATTCATTCCCAAGCAACCTCATCTCTACTTAGTTGACATCCTCTTCCCATCTTCCTTTTCCATCATTCATCACTGTCCTATGATGCTCAGCTCATTCAATATATGCTGATAAATCTTTCCTCATCTCTCCAGAAAAAGATATCAAGATAGCCCTTTCGTTTGTGTGTAGAATACACATACTACACCCTTGATCATATTTTTCTTGTCTAATGTCCTGATGTTTTCATGGCTATCAGACCAAAGCATCCTTCTTTATCTTTGGATCATTCATCACAGCTGGTCAAAGATTGACACAAAGGGAATTCTTGACCAACTGTACCATATTTACTATTCAGAGTAGAAATATGACCATGAGTCACTGTTTCCAATGATTTTTAAAATGTGCAAAAAAAGTACTTGAATCCTACATGTATTTGCTCATGTGGGAAGACCCCAAGGCTCCTTAAAGGACCTCGTTGCAATGAATAGTGCCTTGGAAACTGTACAAGTTCATGACTCATAATTCTGAACTTGACTTATTCAGCAGCCCTAATTCCAATATAAGTCTGTAACATTCAATAAGTCCCCTACTGCCTACATAGTAATATATACACTTTTTAGAATTAATACAACTATCTCTTGAATGAATAGTTATTGTTAATAATCACTACCTATGCTTTTTAAAAGCACTTCCATAAAGACTTTGATCTCCAAATGAAGAAATTCAATAATGATTTCCATAGATGACCCACCTTTCAGCTGCCCATCTAGCTCTTGCCTATTTCCTATGTTAGATAACCACATAGAAATTGGATATTAGAGAAGATACTGTTTTATATAAATGTGATAATTATGATTACAATCATAATATTTCTTGATCAAATTTGTTATCCTGTTTGTCTTCTTGAAAATCATGTTTATGCTTTTTTCAAATAGATTACAAAAAAACACATATTAAGAATATTCACATAAGCCATATTTTAAATATATTCTGTTTGTATGTGATTTAACCTAATTGCTGAAGTTTTGATGTTTGAAAAGCACTACTCAATGAATATTATACTAAGCAACCTTTTTAAAAATTGGCTTAATTCTTTTAAATCAGAGATACATAAATAAAGTGGAGTTAAGATAGTCATATAAGTCTATCTAGTTGGGACTGTTCAAAACAAACTAGAGTAAATTTCAGGAAATGACTAGGTATTAAAATAACAACATTGATTCTATATTTGTACATGAATGTTATCAAAGCTAATATAAATGTGATACATTTTACCTAGCAATTCTCTATATGCTAAAGCACATTGTATTTTGAAATCTAGATATTTAACCGCAATGGATGTCATCAAATGCAGTCATGAGAATGACCCTCATGTCTATACTTCAAATCCTTGCCAGAAAATGTATTTTTCAATTGTCATAAACAATCTATTTGGCTTCATTTTCTGCTGATCAACATTTTCCATCAATTCTTCTGAAGTACCCTCTATTGACATACTTCCAAATAATAACAGATAACCTAAAATAACATTTCCTAACCTATTCTTCAAGATCTTCCTTCACAATAAAATTTAATATTTAAAATTCATGTTGAATCATCATCTCATTGGATATTTTAATTCAGTCAGAAGCTCCTAATAAACAAAGCAGTATATTAAGGAAACCAGTCTTTTCAAATGATTTCAATATTAATCATCCTATTTATTTCCCTCTGAAATGAAAAGTCACTGAAAATATTTGCAAGTCTGTCTAAAAGCCATTTCAGAATGAGTACTATATCAAGTAACCTTTTTTAAAATTAACTTAATTCTTAAAGATCATAGAACTGTTTCCAATCCACCTCACCACAAGTTATCAGCAAACTACTGATCTGTAAATTCACAGAGCTCTTGTTCTCTAAGCTCCATTGTCAATCAATTTACCTACTTTGTATTAACCACAGGCTTTGTGGCCAATGTTTACTATGCCAAAGAGTATTTACTGACTTAAGCAAAGTTGTCAGTGTGCTAATAACCTTTTGTCATCAATATTGATTTATCACACCTCTGAAACATTTTAATAAATTATCTTTCCCTTACTGAGAACAAAACATAGTATAACGTTAACTTAATGAAAAAATCAAGTAAATCCTAGTCCTGTTTATTATATGAAAACATCAGTGAATAGAATAGTAGAGCCACTTTACTAGCATAAAAATTATACCATAGCATAACAGAAAAGTGGAGACATTCTTTAGGAAAAGGGAAGGCATGACCACACATCATGGTCTCTTCTATAAAAGTTGGCTGTTGGCTGGGCTTGAGATTTGTTGCCGTTGAGTATCTAAGAAAAAAATCTACCTCTTTAGTTATGACCCTGCATTACACATGTAGATTGTGCTGGTGGTCCAAAGTCCTTAAAGGGAAATGTTATACCATGGCTTAACTTGAAATATAGCACATTGGCCCATCAGGAATCAAACCTCTTAAGTCTATTAAACATCCAAGAATGTTAGTTCCCCAGTCTGGTACATTTAATTACCATGTGCTATGTAGATAAAGCTTTGTGTAACAGCCGTACCTTGAAGCCTATACTAATCTGGTCAGGTGGACTTAAAGGACAGTTTTTGCTCCTTGCCCTCCAAGGTCGACTAAGTTCCATGGGACTATGAGCATCTCTCAAAATGTTCCGTAACTGTGGTGAGTCACCTATCCTCTTAATAAAGGAGGCCATGGAGACCACACCAGAAGGACTTGAACCAGTATCCAGTCTACAAAGAGGAGGGTCAATACAGAGGAAACAGTTCCTCCATGCTTCCAAGTGTAGCCAGCCATGGATGAGTGGGACCTTTGACTTATCGCCACATGGATGGACGTGGTAAAAGAAAGGAGACAGGGGATCCTCCCAAGCCCACGTGGCTGAGGAACAGATGCTCAAACAACCTTAAGAGTGAAAATAAATTGGTTTGTTTGGGCCAACTGTATGGTCTTAAACACCCAAAAGTAAAGTTTAACCAAAGATTAAAGTGATCAGTATATTTCTTTAAGAATTCGTGTGTATAGCTAAAGGCTACATAACAAGAAACAGTGCCAGACAGGATATAGTTTCCTTTGAATTGTTGGCCAGGGTGGCCCAAGAGACTCCCAGACAGTAACCTGGCATAGAACTGGGAAAATGAACAGCAGACCCCAAACTTATCTAAAGGAATGTTGGCAACTGATTGCTGTTAGATGAAGAAGAGCTGATCTTTCTAGACTCAGCAAATGGACTTGCACTGGGGAACGGCTCGGGGCACTGACAACACAGTGGGCAGTAACAGAGATGACAGCATATATGGGCTCCAATGGAGGGGGGAAGCTATGGGAAGTGCCATTTGGGATGTGGGTATAAAGATGAATAAGATTGTTTGAGATGTTCTGCATTAAATACATATACACACAAAAAAATCAGTTGAAAAAAAGAACACAAATTAGGCCAATTGAAAAAAAATAAATGAAATTCTAAAAGTGGTTATAAAAGTAAAAAAAATAAAATCCCCCAAAACAAAGCTCTTAAGTCAACAATTTTAGCAGAAAAAAATCAAGTTCTCTCTATGCGGACTCTTTTCCAGTAGGACTGTTGAAACTTTGACCTAGTTTGGTCACTCATGGTGCCACTAAGCCTTAGGGTTCCTATTCTGTGTACTTCCAAGCATGTTAAAAGCAGGAAGTCTAGTTTTAACTGTTTCTTAAAGTAGTGACAGTCAAGGAGTTAAAACTATGCATTGGGAGGCTTGATAGAGCTTTGTGTGGTGGGGTTTATGTGTTCATGTGTGTATGCACACGTGAGTATGCATGTGGAGCCTGGAGGCTGACATTAGTTTTTTTCTCTACTGCTCTTCATATTTGTTTTTGAGAAAGAGTCTCTCACCACTTGGCTGGACCCACTGGCCATCAAGGAATCTCTAGGCATCCTCCTGTTTCTTCCTCCCCAGTGCTGAAATTATAGGGGCATACCGCCATGCCTGCTTTTTCATAGGTGCTGCTGGGGATCTGAGATCAGAGCCTCATACTTGCATAATAAGAAGTTTGCCAACTGAGTGATCTCCCACCCCCACCCCCAGTAAATCTTAATATTAGTACCAACTTCACTTATTAGATATGCAATCTTGAGCATTTTCCTAAGACTCTGATATTTAGTTTCCACATTTAAAAAATGAGAATAAAAGGGCGTTTGTGTAGGATTACTATGCCACTGACCTTGGAAACTAGGAAATATTCAAGGGTTTTTATTCTTTTTATCCTGCAATTCAACATTCTATATGCTGTGTTTATTATGATCTCATTGTGCCATAAGATTGAGTAAGAAGTCAGAGTATGGGTTAATATCATAAACACTAGACAGATTAAGATTATGATAGTGAGTTAAACATTACCTCACTTAACATTTCTAGTTCCATGCAAAGAACAGAAGCAGAAGTCAATATCAACACAATGTGCTCATGATAAGTCTACGACCTCTGGGCATACATAAAAGGAGAAGATAACCCAGGCTTTAGGGTCAATGTATATGAAATGGAAGGCTTACTCAGGGGGTGGTATAAAGATAACTGGGCCTAGAAAATGAATAGGCATTAGAGAGGCACATACTGGAGGTGGGGGAGGGAGATGGAAGGGGTGGGAGTAAAAGAGATAATGCTGCTGAGAGAGAACTGCATGTGGCAGGAAGTTGTCACTTCAGAAGCAGAAAAATACATCTGAAGGCACAGAGAGAACACTGAGAGTGTATGTGGCAAGAGGTGATTGGATAGCCATAGTATCAGAGCTACAAATTTTATTTTCTATTGCAGTCTAAATGGTACTGTGGCTGGGCATGAGGCTCAGGATCCACACTGCTTGGGAGTGAGCATGGGAATGGAAGAACAGTCAATGCTGGGGTTCTGTCTAGAGATTTCATTGATTTTGGACAAAAAGTATAGGTGCTGACATTGCTTAAAGACTTCATAAGTGATATAACATTCAACTAGTACTTACATTAAAATTTAATTCATGCCAACTTGTGAAGGAAGAGGTGTCTATGATGTACTTTCATAAATCAAAGAAAATAGAGGTGTGATGTCACATACTTCTTCTGAGACACTGTATCTTCACAGGCGCTTTCAGAGCCTCTTACAAATGAGTTCAAATAATGAATCCTCAGGGTCAGAGTAGATAATAAGGAGCCTAAACTGGGGTGACATCTTTAACTTTAAAAATCAATGGTGGTTGTAACCCATTTTCGTGTAAATGCCAAGATGCTTCTTTGGAAATAGTATACTAACACTTTAAAATAACTTTCCTAGATAATACTATCTCATCATTAGCCTAAGAAACATAGTTACACCACACACCAAAACATCCAGGAAAAACTGACTAGAAAAATGTATTTTGAAATTAGCTATGTTTTTCTTTTAATCTGATCTGTTCACACTTTTTCTTCCATTCCGCAGGATAGATGAGCATGGGAACCTTACAGAAATCATTTATTCATAAAAAATTTTTATTTTATGTTTATAAATGTATTGACTACCTATATGTAAATGCACCCATGTCGTGGAATGCCCATGGAGATCAGAAGTGTGCATTGGGTTCCCCTGGAACTGGAGTTATAGACAGTTGTTAGCCACCATGTGGGTGCAGGGAATCGAACCCATGTACTCTGCAAAAGCAGCCAGTGCTCTTAACCACTGTGCCATCTCTCCAGCACCAGGAATCATTTATTCTTAACCACAATTCATGATTTGAGCACAGTTGATAACATATCACATTTATGAGACAAATCCCACACTTTGGTTAGTAGGGAAAGGTTCCTCCAAATTTGTTTCCCCAGGGTCCTTCCTACACAGCAGTTCTTGGTATGAACACTTGCTTTGTGACTGGTAATACAGTCTTTTCTCATACAAGTTGGCTTCCTACTTCTACAGGCCTCATTTGGATTAGAAGCAGTTTGATGTGAGGTTCATCTTCCATTCAGAAAAAAAGGCTTCAGCTATATTTTATATTCACTTTCCTTTTCCCCAGTAGTGAGAAGGGGGGCCCTTGAACTGTCATCTGCAATATGCTCACCATTCATTACCAGACTGCAATCCCCTACGCACTTCAGCACTCTAAACTTATATCCAGATATTGCAGGCTCTTGACTGCCCTTCAGAGAGTTGAAAATAAAGATGTTGTCATTCTGTAGAAAGTACCATTTGTTCACAATTGAGGCCTGTGTCTTGATGGAAGTGTCAATAAATTCAAAAGCAATGCCCATTCAAATTACTAGTAAGCCTGAATCATCCTTGTTTCTGGAATTTTATCAATAAACTATGATTAGATAGTTCAGCTAACATACCTGCATACACTCAAGCAAAAAAAAAAAAAGTATAGTTGGTGAGATTTCTGCAAAAGAAAGAAGTTCATAAACACTTCTATTGTTTAAACAAATTTCACTGAAAAGGAGTTATTACATAAAGATCACAGCTTTGGCTATCAATCAGTAAATAGTAACACAAATCTCTGGCACAGAATAAAAGCTCCAGAACCCACTGTTCAAAACCTGCCGGCAAACAAATCCCCGAGGAAGAAAGGTAAAAATATCAGAGGAAAGCTGGCAATATCTCCCAGGCATCTACAAGGTGTCTAGAAGTGAATGTCATTTTCTCACCAATAATCTGCACTTTAATCTTACATGAAACAATTTTTCACAAAAAAGTCTCTGTTCCCTTGTATTTGATAAAGAAAGAGAATTAGAAATAGGCCCAATTTCTTTAGAAAAGTAGGTTGTTTCAGCTTTCAGTTGGCCTTTCTCGTAACCTCCTATACAAGAAGACAGATAATAAATATAATGATTTATATAGAAAAAAGAGCACCGAGGATAATGGCCCAAACAGTGCTGCCTTTTATTATGTTACCATAGTAAATAATAGCAGTACCATTCACACCATCATACTTAATGCTGTAGCAGTGATTCCATTATAACACTTGTTTTCCACAAGTTTGTAACTTGGTTTTGACAATATACTCCAGGCTAAAACTAGCCTTTTATTTTTATTTGTTTATTTTTCAGTCAAAGGCTGGTTTTCCCTGATTGCTACACTATTAGTAAATAATAAGATAGGGGTTAAATAGCATTTCAGCTATTTTTCTATCTACACTTTACATATGCATCTTGACAGCAAATTCTATAACACACACACACACACATACCTGGTTTGCTTACATAGTCAATATTTATATTTAGAACACTGGAAACCATTTTATTCATTCATTGAGAGGATCATCATAATGATTTACCATAAAATGCCTAAAAGGCCTACACTAAAATGATTTTGGATTTTTCTTGTGATATAATAGGATATTTATTTGATTAAGTTACACTCTTATATGAAAATAGTGTTTCAATTCAGTGAAAGGTGAACTAATCAAATTCAATAAAAGATGTTAGTAAGTACACTATTGAATATGTTTGTATTCCAGAAGTAGAAAATGAGTAATTTTCTCATTGTTTATTGTTGTACTCTAATATGAAGAAGGAAATGAGATCTTGATTCTAACTATAGCCTGTCTTAATTTTTTACCGTCTGAGTAATTTACTCACTGTACTTTTTTTTTTGCTTCAATAAAAAAAATAAGTGATCTATTCATCAATGTAAGAAAAAGAATTTAAAACTATATTAAAAATGATAACCAGCAAATATTTTCTATCCCAGGCTATGGTAAATGGCTGTTAATAAAATGTCTACTGTGCAACATGAGGATCTATATTCAAATCTCTCACACACACATTAAAAGGCAGACATGGTAGCATACACCTGTAACCATAGCACTAGGAAGTAGAGACAAGTAGATTCCTAAAGCTTATTGGGCAGCCTACCTAGCAAAAGCAATAACTTTCAGATTCAGTGAGAGATGCTGCCTCAAAATATAAAGGTGGAGAACAATTGAAGAAACACATCCAGTGTTGACCTCTGGCCTCTACATGCATATGCAAACACCCTCATGATCCTCATGTACAAGCACACACACAAATATAAATAAGTATATCCACCACACACATGAAACACTGTTTCTTGGTGTGTGTATGAAGGTGTTCCATAAGAAATTAGCATATGAATTGGTGGACTGAGTAAACAGATGGCTCTCCCCAGTGTCCTGGGCATCATCCAATATTTGAGGGCCTAAAAAGAACAAAAAGACCAAGGATGGTTGAATTTGATGCCTGCCTGACAAAGGTAGGACGTTCCTTATATGTTCCATGCCCCAGGTTTTCCAGGCTTCAGATACGGGCTGGAACCTCTACCATTTGTTCTAGGGCACGTGGGCCCTAGAACTCACACTTGTGAACTTCCTGGATGTCTAGCTTGCAGATGGCAGATCCTGTGAGACAATGCCTTATCCCTCCCTCTCTCTCTCTCTCTCTCTCACACACACACACACCCACACACACACACACATACACACACATTTCATGACACACTAAAATATGAAGGTAAGTCAACTTATTATCAATAATAAATATATATTTCTCATCAATATCTATTTTTATTTCACAAAGTCACACATGCATACATATACAATTTCCCTATAGCACTTAACTGTACAAGCAATACTTATAATTTGCAAAAGACTTCACTGGAAGATCTGAATAAAGAAAATCAGCATCTATAGTTATTATTTAGAGTGATTCAGAAAAAAATAGAAAAATGATCTTGGAAGCTGCTAAACAACATATGCATTGGCTGGATTATAAGTCTGCAAAACATATTTGAAAGTACAAATTTAATGAACTCTCATATTATCTTTTACATAACAATATAGGTTACTAAAATGTGAGGGTGAATTAAAACAATAGCATTCAATAATAACGGAGGCATAGTTTACATTGTGTGATTTATTTTGTATTTCACAAAGATAAATTTTTTCTTTGTAAATACAAGAACTTAACATAACTGACACAACAGAAAATCATTATTTCTTTGCCTTCCTTCATGGTTCCTATACCAGGGCCTGGAAAAGCTCATGGACAGCTTAATGGGCATGATAGAGACACTCAGACATTTTCCAAGTACGGTTTTAAATTCGGGGATGTTAATGAGATTACATAACCAAAGCACCAAAAATCCAGGGAGAGAATGGCCAGAAACAGGCTAAGCTTTGCAACAGATGTTAAAGAGCCAAGGTCATGTGAGTGAGGCAGGGTGGAGCAGTGGTCATCAGAACACAGCACAGCAAGGTTCAAGTCACTTTAAGTCTCTGTGTCCCAGTGTTTCAGTTTTAAAATATAATTGCAATGACAGTTTAGTAAAAGGTATTATCATTTGCATTGTGGTAGCTGTTTTGTTTGTTTGAGACAAGGTCTCCCTGTAGCTCTAGCTCACCTAGAGCTCATTATGTCCACCAGGCTGGTCTCAATCTCACAGAGATCCACCTGCCTCTGCTTCCCAACTGCTGGGATTAAAGGTGTGTGCCACCACACCCATCTGCATTACATTAGTTTTACAGAGAACAAAATAATGATCAGGAAGTCTTCCAGGCCTCTGGGACCTTGCTCATCTATTCTTTCAGCAATGGTACAGCACATACAAGGCCCATGCAAATTTAATCAGACAAAAACCCAGCACAGAAAGGAGGAAATAGGCAGCAGGCTGAAACCTTAGCCAAAGAACTAATGGCAGCTGATTACTGCTGGGTGAGGAAGAGCTGATCTTTAAGGGAGTGACTCCAGATAGGCTGACTAGACCCCCGTGGATGAACTTGTGCTGAGGGCCACCTGGGTACACAAACTTGACTCCATAGGCCTTAACATATATGACAGAATGCATGAGCTCTTGTGGGGGAATCCAATGTCTGGGATATAGAGGGGTAGAGGAGGGAGAATAAAGATGATTAAGATGTTTTATATGAAGTGGACAAAAATTCAATAAAAATATACAAAGAAAAGAGAAATAACTTGGTCCTTCTGGATGGCTATGGCAAAATACCACACATTGGAAAGCTTATAAATAAAAAAATTTTTCTCTCATAGTTCTGAATCCTGGGGGTTTCAAGATCAAGTAGTGGGCAGATTCCATGTCTTATAAGAGCCTGCTTCCTCACAAACAACCTTCTTGTTGTGGCCTTTCGTGTGGAAGGGGTCAAGGGTTCCTCTTTATGAAGGCACTAATCCCATTGTGAAGGCTTTGCTCACAGAATTTAGCTTCCCAAGGCCTTGCCTCTTAAAGCCTTCGCAGCAAAGGTTAGAATTTAAACAAATAAATTTTAACAGCATACACACATCCAGACTCCAGTAGGAAAGAAAGGTATTTGCTGAAAATTGTTTAATTGAAAAGGTAGAGCTGACCTGGAGAGTTGCAGCCTACATCAGATTCCAGAGACCAGAATCTTCCTGTTCCTCCACACTGACTCTTCAATTTTTTACTGTCATAGACCTCAAAATTAACAGGACTATTGGGCTTCATTGTCTTTGAAAGCTTTAGGATAAAAGAAGAAAAATGGCATGAGGTGGACATTCCTAGGACCTCAGGTCCAGGAAGAGCAAACAAAGGTTTTTTTCCTCAGTGTCATCCTGAAGGTCAGTCCAGTGGGACCCTCAAGTGAAGACTCAGCAGGATGCAATCTCTAGCAACAAGGGGGTCAAAACTGCCTATAGGAGAAAAAAATAATAAATTCACCAATGTATCTCTCCCAACAAACCGTTATTCCTGACTTTGTGGCTGGGGGTTTTTCTTTGTTACAAGTCACATAATACTCGTAAATACCCTTCACTAGAAGTAATGATTTGGTTAAGAAATATTCTACAAAATAACCAAGACTGGTTATGAATATGTTTCTGCTACTGCTTTGA
This sequence comes from Nannospalax galili, assembly GCF_000622305.1. NCBI lineage: Eukaryota > Metazoa > Chordata > Mammalia > Rodentia > Spalacidae > Nannospalax > Nannospalax galili. Next base: position 5,112,560 of record NW_008354281.1, read on the forward strand.
TTATATTGTAGAGTGTTATGATTCTTTGGGCATTACTGAAAAGATGCACTGCATTTTCAAAATGATCATTAAGACAGCATAATTACCACCAATTGTTCAAAGAAATGAATTGCTATTTATTATACAACATCCAGGCACATGAATGTGTTTTTCTTGTTCAATTTGTGTTGATTTAAGTGCTTATTATATAGCAGGACTTATTGATCAAGTACTCCTGCAAATGGCCTCAAAACATAGAGAGAAGTCTTTTTTTTCTCTTTTTTACTACCATGAATTTCAATATGAAATATTTTGCCAGTATGTTGTGAACACCAAAAGTATAACATAAACCATGGAAAAATTCCAGTCTGTGTTGACATATTTTATGAATGCTATTCGATGCCAGATTGGAGGTGTGCATCTGTGGGGGTTGGCCAGTCATCCTTCTGCCGTCTGTGTATCTGTATGCTTAAATGAATTAGCTAATATAAAAACAGAGCATAAACAAGCTTAATGTCATAGAATTTCCTTATAGAGTACAGATTATTCAAATCTGAGTGAAGAAACAGAGAATTATATACAACTGTTATTACTTAGGGGAGAGAAATGTATAAAATGAAAAAGATAGAGCACCCAAACTGAAGTCTTGTGTACAGTGCTTCTCTGATCTTCTCCCCAATCCCTTTTACAATACCATCTTGTTTTATTGGCAGCAGTGTTTTTGCAACCTACAATGGTGAACAAGGATACCTTTCATAGGAGGCCTGAAAAAAATTCCCCTATCTCAAGGTCATTCAGTGACCAATCTCACTTTTGGAGGGAAAACCAAACCACAGATAGTTAGTCCTCAATCCTAGATTTTCATCTTTGAATTACATTTATACAGCAAACACTGTAATCGTTTATCAAGAGCCCCCCTCCCGTTGCTGATATAAGAAAAGAATCATTAGCAATATGACATTCATGTTCTGTCCTTTGCACCTGATAAGCCTCCATCTACAGGATTTCATGGCCACAGCCTCATACTGGTCTCCTCTCCTATTTCACGGTGTCTTTTATTGGTTAAATCATGAAATTGTTTTTTCTGATATATTGGTTGACTTCAACTTTCATTATGTTTTGCCTTAATTTTTAAATAATATCTCATTGGGTCATTTCTTCCTGAATTCATTATCTGCTTCTCTCTCTCTCTCTCTCTCTCTCTCTCTCTCTCTCTCTCTCTCTCTCTCTTTCTCTCTCAACTGTAAAAATAAATAAAAAGAAGTCATAAATGATCTCTTAAAGGAAAAGTAAACACACACATATATACATTAGGTATAATTAGTGTTAATTTCAATGGTGGGATTTTTAAGTTGGACAAGAAACAATAAAACTTTTATTTTTAGCTAACAGTTTGTAAGCTAATTTAGTCCTTGAAATCCTTCCAAGCATGATAGTTTAAATTTGCCCCAGATGGACTTTCTCTTCTGTTCAAATTGCTGGACAGCAACAAAACAGCCATTTGTAACAACGTTTGCAGAAGTGGGCTGGCACTTCTAGTCTTCCAGATACACTGGTCTGTTTGTAAGGAGAGTGTCCCAATAAATCACCATGAGTTAAAGAGGAACGCACCCATCCCAATCAAAACATCAGGAAGAAAACGCTGCCCAATAGATAAGAATGCAAACAAGTGCAAAGCATCACTTGAGTTTTTATAGAAGGCCCATGGTTTTGGAAGGCAACCAGTGCTGCTTCACATGCTGTACTTTTGCTAATCTGACTGACTCACAGTCTTGTGATAGTGAGATAAGCTAGGTAGGCAAATTTTTATAGAGTTGCAATTACTGAAATTGTCATTACGCTGCTCACTGTAAAATAAATATAGATAGAAGTGAAATTATGCACAGGCTAGAAGTAGAAAGTGTTTTGCTTCTGTTTGCTAAATTAATCTCTTCCTAAATGGCTGCAGGCCAGGTAGGTTAGCATTTGTGGTTTCAAAGGTTTTCAGCGCTTGCAATGAGCCATGAAATTACTGCATGCTGCTGAAAATGGCAGCTGATGAAAGGAAAAGAGTGAATCCCAAAGGCAGAAAGACAGGAGGAAGCAAAATTACAGGCAGAAAGTCTGATTTTTGATGTTGCTCATTGTGAAATGTACACCCAAACTTTTAATAAAACATAAAACATTAATAAACCTGCTAACAATTCCTTACAATTTCTTTTGAAGTCTGAGTATAATTTCTGAATACTTATTAAAGCAGGCAGTGATTCAGAGGGGGGTGAGCAGGCTTCTATCTGTGAAATGTGCTGTATTGGTTGGTTCTCTACTTGTGACTTTTGAAATAAGATTTTTATTGGTATTTTTAATTGAATCACACAAAGGGATTGATTTTCAGTTAAGGAAAGCACCCAGATCCTTTTAGTTTCTTCTAGGATCAGTTAATCTTAGTTTTGATACTGTCTGTGGCATACCCTAGACCAAAGCTGCTATCTTGTTTTGAATCATTTGAATTTTCACAGAATAGGGTGATACCTATGCCTTTATTCATGGTTTTGAAATCTCTCTAGACCTCAGGGCTGGGTCTCAAATGTTCTTATCCTATTCTTATGAAGAATTTGAATTTATTTGATTTTTCAAAACCACAAACACCACACCTGGCCACAGAAAGGCAGGCTATCCCTCTCAAAAGGAAGCTTTCTCTTGCTCCCTAGAATTGCCTCTTGAGGATCCATTTCAAATTCAAGGTTGTAACAGTTCTTAAATATATTTATAAAGGTGTTTCCCATCTTGTAATGAAAACCAGTCTTCAAACCTTTCAGGCATTTTGTAGCCAAGAGAGAGTCCTTAGAAATGCACCGATCATATTTAGAATTCCACATTTCTGGATATTAGACAAACTGAGTAACTGGAGTTCATTCATATTAAAATAATCATGATACTGCTAAGGAATACAAAAGAAAAAAATCTGCACATCTCCTTGGAGATTCTAAGCACTTAAACTTACTTGATTTTATAGATTAATTACTAGGAAGACAGCATTATAGAGATTTTGGGGTTAAATTCAGTTATAAGAAGGCATAAACAATTTAATGATTACTATGCATGCCTGGTCAAATAGTTACTGTCACCAAGTTATTAGAGTGCTGTTTTCACTTCTAGCAAGGAAATGATCTGAATTGAAACTTCAACGCAGCTGTGAGGAAAGGATGCTTCGATCTGAGCTACCAAACCTTCAATAAAGAAGCAGCAAGCCAGATGCTCTTTCAGGACACATGTTAAAAGACCTGATGAGGGAAATGCCTGATGAGGTACTGCAGTCTTTTGGGTATTCATTTTTAAATGCTCTCTTATTTTAATTTCTGGTATACCCCTAATTTTTCTTCTTTTAAAAAGTAGTCACATTATATGATTTCAGGCCAAAGTGGTTTAATTGAAAATGCACTCACTTTGAAGTTGAGAGAGCACAATTTTGCCACTTAGCCACACATTACAAGGCAAAGGACAAGGCCACACAGGGTCTGATTGTTTTTTAGTTTGATTTCAGCCGTGTGTGTGTGTATGTGTGTATGCTTGTGTGTGTGTGCTATAAATAATATTAGAAACAGTGAAGTCATAGAATCCAATGAGTCAGTGGGGAGAGAGTGGGCAGTTAATAGGCTAGGGGTTTGAATGTAATTAAAATACATGATATGAAATTCTTGTAGAATCAATAGAAATACTTTTAAAAGAATAGAGGGAGTACATGCAGACACATTCCCCATTTTGTAAACTAAAAACTTTTATACACTCGTGAGAGATGATTTAAAAATGAAATGTGTAAGACATCGTTAGTTTTCAAATAAGATTGATGAAGGAGGTAAGCAAGAAGTCTGGAAAATTAATCAAGCCGAGGATGTAGACGAAGTCACCATATGTAACAAGGCTTCTTGCAAGAAAAATCAGCCACCTTGTCACATACCTGAACTGTTTTCTGATCTCTGGAAGAAATTATTCTCTTTTCTTCAACTTCCCCATTTCAACCTCACCAAATTTTGAATTTAGCTATAATTTTCAAGCAATTCAAATCAAGTTGCCATAATTTCGGATTTGTTCTGATCTATGTTGGTACCAAGCCTTCATTAAAAAAGAAAAAAGTGGGTAGGGTGAATAAAATAAAATAATAATGCCCTTTGTCCCTTGCTCAAACCAGCATGAAAGCAAATTTCCCAGTATACCACCCTGAGTCAGGAAAGAACTTGACTTTGGCGAAACAAGGTATAAGTTTTACTGTCCAGTTCAATTTAGCCACAGTCTTACCTTCTGTCAATTGAGGTGCGATGGAACTAGAGGATGCCAGACACACTGATGATGCTGGGGCTATTTGAAATACAGAAATTTTCCATGGATGGTTCCAAGGGGGCTGTGTTACTATTCAACAGAACTCTATTCTAAAATAAAATTTAAAAATATCTCTTCCATTGAACTTTTGTTAACGAGCATAAAAATAAACGTTTTTCCTTAATAACTTCAGAGCTACTGACCGCTAAGAAAATGCTCAGAGAAAGAGATTCCATGAATGCTTTATTAAAATGGCATTGTGAATATGAACGGTAGTTTTATGTGTGCTGAAATTTGTCGGTCTAAATTGATTGTTTGGATATTGATCAACAAATATTTTTTTGAGTGCCTAGTATGTTCCAGACATTGTTTTAAGCATCAGGAAATAAAAGATAAAATGTCATGTTTCATCAGAACTCAAATTCATTTTTGTTATCTCTGCACATTAGTTAAAGATAAACCTAAACAACTAGATTAAAAGAATTCTGAGAGTTCTGTGTAAGTTCAGGAGGAAAAGCTATCACGATTGATTAGTGATGCCTTCCACGGAGCACGACAGAGAAATACAGGCCTGACACTGCATGTTTGCTAACCCTTTTTAGGAAATTACCATAGGGCTACAGCGATCAGATCCAAAGCTATTGTCTAACGGCAGACTGCTAATGACATAGAGCATCTTGACCTACTCTGTGCCTTCGTTTTTAGGTGGAATAAGAGTCTTCTATTTATAAGTATAAATGGTTTTGAAAAATCTGTGCTTTGCAACTCATAGTGAAATAACAGAGCTGGACAAACATTACAAAGCACTAACATCACAAAGAGCAACATGGGGTGGGGCATGGTGTGTCTCCTGATGGAAGAGCACATTACCAGATGCTAAGTGGTTATTCATGGAGAAAAAGAATCTAAATCTGATCAAGTATTTATATTTAATTATCCATTTATATAAAATACAGAGAACAGAGGAACGTTATAAACTAGACTACCCAGGTTCAACCAGCCTTACCTCTGAGATACTATGAAACCAATCACTTAGTTTCTTCTAAAGATAGATTAAACCACCAGAAGAGGAGGGAAGAATCTACAGGTTAAGAACTGAGAACGAGGAAATCTCATCATTGTGTTCGGACTTCATGTAGAGCCTCATTTTAACAAACTGTTGAGGGAGAATAAGGAAAACTTGTGAGACAATTAGAAAAGTGAAAGCTGATCTTTGGTATTAATTACTATTAATTTTATTTGAGCACAATAATAATGTAGTACTTTCAAGGGTTCCTATTTTAGAAGTATATAGTAAATAAAATAATTATGGATAGTATTATACATAAAATTTGATTAAACTAATCAAGAAATGGGGACATATTAAGGGTATAGATGAAACAAAATTTACTATAAGTTGATACACGTTCAAACAGTACTGGCAGTGGGATTAATAGTACTATTCAATATGTATCTGAAACATATGCAGCTTGCAAAGTTTAATAATAGGGATGTAAAGAATTTGAATAACAAAATAGACCTAGTAGTTAGTACCAATGCAGGTATTCCCAAATTTTGTTCTTTAATGAGATTTATTCAAATCTGCACATTTACAAAATTTAATCATTTCAAGGCCACAGAAAGGATCTTTGTAAATTCTAAGTACTACTGAACTACTATTTAATTACCAAGATTCATAGGAAATATTAAAAGAAATTAATGGCAGTGTGAAGAATGTCAATTTCCCAAAGTAATTTACAGATTTGACCATTCAGTGTGTTTGTGACTGAAATCAGCCTTTAGAAAATTCATCTATATTTCAGGTTGAATTAGTCTAAAATAATAACTACAGCAATTTTGAAAACTGATAGAAACATAGGGTTGCTTCCAACAACAATGTAATAGAAAGGAAAATTAATTAAAACATGGAACTGCTTTAAGAAGTGGAAAATTAATAAAATAGAATATATAACCTTAAAATAGACCTTGGAGAATGCAATAACCTATTATTTGACAAGTTGCATAAAAGAGTGAGGAAAATTATTCAGTAAAGATGGTGAGGAAGTTAACTGTTTAGGAAAAATGAAAATCTTATCTGATCTAAAACTTGACATATTGTGTGTGTGTGTGTGTGTATGTGTGTGTGTGTGTGTGTGTGTACAGGTTTGTGTAGGTGTCTGAGGGTATGTGGGTGTGTATGAGGGGCTGTGCCCTTCTGTGCCCAGGGTGTGTGGGTGTGTATGAGGGGCTGTGCACTTGTGTGCCCAGGGTATTTGGGTATGTTTGAGGGGCTGTACCTTTGTGTGCCCAGGGTGTGTGGGTGTGTATGAGGGACTGTGCCCTTGTGTGCCCATGCTGTGTGGAAGCCAGAAGTTAACCTCAAGAGCAGTTCTTCAGCTGCTATCCAACTTGTTTGTTTAAATATTTTTATTGATTTGAGAATTTCATACAATTGTATTTTGATCATATTCAGACCCCTTCCCCTTCTTCATTCCCACTTTATTAACTCCCAAACTTCATTTCCTCTATTATTATTTCTCTTTTTTAATGCCCTTTGTTTTTTGACAATGTCTCTGGCTACACTGAAACTCCCCAAGTATGCTAGACTGACTGACCAGTGAACTCCAGGGATCTGCCTGTTTCTATCTCTGCAGTGTTGAGGTTACATGTGTGTGGGTCACTCCCAGCTTTTCTACATAGATACTAGAAATGGAATTCAGATCCTCATGCTTGCAAGGCCAATATGTTAGCAACTGAGCTATTTCCCCAGTCCTAGACATGTTTATGGTGTCTGAACACCCCAAATTTAGCTATTAGTACAAATAGATACTTTCATCCTGGGTCCCATGTGATCACAATCTCTACAGCCATAGTTTTTTTTTAATCAAGATATGTAATTCATAAGACATGCAGTCTTCTATAGCCCAGAATGAAACGTCAGATTCCAAAAATATAAACTTGACTATCATACTGTCCTCAGTAATGTGAAACTAAATGACTAAAGAATTCTTGCAATTAGCAACCAAGGTATAAAGAATTGTTAGTAAAGTATAATTCAGTATTTATGCCATGCAACAGTGTCAGGGACAGGTTCATATCTAAAACTCTCTTAGGATTTAAGAGGTAAAAAAATTAAACTTCTATTAAATGCTAGAAAAAAGTATATAGATATTTAACTGAAAAAAATATATACATATAGCTGATGATTACCTGGGAGAAAAATGGTTAAATTTACCTAACAAGCATTAAAATGTAGACAAAAGTATTTAGTTACTAGTTTTACTATAAAACTGGAAAATATTTTAAAAAATATAGTACCTTTGAACACTGGCGTGGTTGTAATGAAATAGATCCTGGCTTTTCCACCAATGGCGTGAATATAAATTGGCAAAAATAACTAATACATATCTTTTCTGGAGAGTGATTGGGACATAATCTATTAAGAGTCTTAAAACAGGGCATACTCTTTAATCCAGAAATTTCATTTCTAGGTCTAGTGAAATAGTCAGAAATACGTGTCAAGCTTCATGCATAAAGAATGTTTCTGCATCCCCTTCTAGAGTAGTGAAAAACTGGAAAGTGAGACAATGTTAAATAATAATGCTTTGTAGTAAAACTACTGTCAGTCACTGAAATATAGGTGTACAAACCACCATAAATTCTTTCTACCCATACTGATTTAATCTCACAACAACCCTGGAGATGGGTGCTGTCATATCTTCTATTTGGCAAATGAGGAAAATGAGACACAGAGAGGTCAAGAAAGCTGGTAAACTGCTGAGCTGGAATAGGAACATGAGCACTCTGACACTACAAATACTACCTTTTGCTTCTGAACCTCCACAGCATTTGCATAACACAGCATAATACAGCAGATGCAATGCTAACATTTTCCCCTGCAGCTTAATACAAAGTAAAAAATAAAGAATTCTGTTGTATTTCCATTAGAAACATCAGAAAGTCAAAGCACATAGTCATTCACCATGAGTTATAAGCTAACAGGAAAAAAATAGCCAAAGACATTTAATGAATATAAAAATTATCCAACTATTCAGGTGTGTTGGCACATGTTTTTAATCTCAGGAGTAGAGAGGTAAAGGTTTGTGGTTTTCTGTGAGTTCTAGGCCAGTCTGGTCTACATAGTGAGTGCCAAGTCAGTCAGGGCTATGTCATGAGACCTTGTCAATTAAAAAGGAAAATTGATAGTGTTGGCAAAATGGATCAGTTGGTAGAGACACTTTAGAGACACTTGCCCATAGGGCTGATGACCTGAGTTTGACTCCTGGATCCCACAAGATGGCAAGAGAGGACCAACACTGCCCCCAGAGGAGTACACGAATGGCTTGAGTGGCTTGAAGTTTGACATTCTCAAAATTATAAATGTACAGAAGAATTCATGAGAAATCCCAGTTTTAGGATTTGGTTCTCTAGAAATGCTGGTCCATGTTAACAAAATATGTGCACCACAACGTCTACTTCAGAACTGTTTTGATGGAAGTTAGAAGACACATTCGAATATCTATGAATGGAAGGTGATAAACTATATTTCAGATAATTTCCACCATGTAGTTATGAAAGTGAAGAAGGATGGTTGATATGTACTGGTATAGAGAAAGATGTAACTTTTGATGAAGAAAGAAACAAATACACACACACAAACACACACACATACACACATACTTGTTGATATGTGTAGAAAAATAATCTCCCCTCTGTCTTCTGCACATGACACATACATATAAGTGAGCACTTGTGAGCCACAGGTGATGGAGACAGCTTCTAGGGACTGAGTAACAAAGAGAGGTAGAGGTAGAAGCTTCATTTTCTACTTGGAGCTGTTTCCAAAACCAAGGAGAAAACTGACGCTGGGATTTGAGTAATCTTTTTTGTTTGTTTGTTTTAATTTTGTAGTCTCTTAACTCATGTTATAAAACTATGTTTTAATCTTTTGGATAAAAGCAAAAGGATTAAATATTACCTGCTTGGTTTCTACCTAATTTTGCAAAACAAAGTGTAAATGAACAAGTGGAAACAGAAAAGCATAATGCAGGTTAAAAAAAAAGAAATCTGAGTTGGGTGTGGTAGCACAGACTTACAATACCAGCACTTGGGAAGAAGACGCATGCAGAACTCTGAGATCAAGGCCAGCCTGATCTACATAGTGAGTTACAGGCCAGCTCAGGCAACAAGGAACAATGAATCAAAAAGAAAGAAAAGAAAAGAAAGAAAGGAAGGAAGGAAGGAAGGAAGGAAGGAAGGAAGGAAGGAAGGAAGGAAGGAAGGAAGAGGTAGGAAGAGAGAGGAGGAGGGAGGGAGGGAGGGAGAGAAAGAAGGAAAGAAAGAAAACCTCTGTCTTTCCTCATGTTTCTAAGCATTTCACAGTGAGCTCATCATAACTAAAATCATTTATTAAAATGCTGGAGTTTAAGAAGTTATTGAGCATCTTTTTCTCTAAATAGCCTAAATTCTATTTTTGAAGAAATCCAGACTCTAGAATCTATCCAGTTAGACAAATTAAGCATATCAACTGGTCAAATTGATTTTCTGCTTTATGATCTTTTACCACCAGCCTTTAATATGTGATATTCTAAAAGAAAAAAAATAAAAATAAAGCTCATCACTGCATTTAACACGGTGACATTGTCAAGGAATTCTCACAGCATTTCCTTTATGAGTAAAGATGAAAGAAAACTGGAACAGATATATTTATGCTGAAAATAAAATGTCTTTATTAGATGACACTGAAATTCTGTGTAAATCAGTGTCCCCTTTCTTTGCTTTGGGTCCCTGGAAGCCCAACCCAAGCAACTGTACTAGATATAAATTAATCATCTCCAACAAAAGTGATCACCTCTATACTGGTCTCAGTTTTTCACTGCTTTGGTATAGTCTATACACCTTTAAATTTTTCAATTTTGTATTGTTTATGTTTATGATATGTATCTATGGGCAGGATAGAGGATAACTTTGTGGAGTTGGTTCTCTCCTTCCACCTTTACGTGAATATTGGGTGGTCAAATTCAGGTTGTTAGCCTTATACTGAAAATGTGTTTAGACACTAAACCATCTTACTGGGCCCAAGGCTGTATTTATTCTGAAAATTCATTGTTGAGTAGACATGTTATGAGGGAGGAAAAAAGCATCTTAAAAGTTTTTAAAGGGCTGGTGAGACTACTCAGCACTTCAGGGCGTTTATGGCTAAGCCTGACCACCTAGTTTGATTCCCAGGACTCACACTGTTAAAGCTGTGATCCAACTCCCACAAGATGTTCTCTGACCTCCATATGCATTAGCACACACACACACACACACACACACACACACACACACACACCACGCATACATGTGCATATTGTAAAAAAAAAAATTCCTTAGAGAGAAGCTAGTCCTTCTTCCTACGTTCCCTCCTTCCCCCTCTTGTCCATTCCTTCATTAATTTTTGCTTTTTTCTTTAATCTGTTTAAGGTCACTGGTTTGAACCTGGGGCTTTGATACCCAAGGGAAAATTTGTGATGGGAATAACATCACCTGTGGTGAGGGTGACACCAGTATTAAGCAGAAATCTCTCTTTGATGAAATATCATAATCATTCTGTTTTCTTTTTGATGATCTTATTTTTAAATACAAGTCTGCATAAATGCAGTACAATTTTATTATTTGTGTGTTAATATTTATTTTAATTACTTTTTTAAAACTGAATATCTATTGGCTTTTCAAGAAAGGATGAAATCTTGTCATTTGCTACCACATGGTTAAATACCTTTTATTTCAATTGTCTTACAGTATTTATAAGCATATTGGATTTTTTTTCCTTTTTTGGCATATGCTATGTATTTAAACAAGATCACTTATGGGAATAATAGAAAGGGGAGCTGTTAACAAAGGCTCTAGAGCTCAGTGTTGTTAATGCAGTCTGAGGACATAGGCACAAGCCATGAAAAGCCTCAGCATTGCAACATGTGCTTTCTGTGTCCACTGCTCATTGAAATTGTGGGGCCACAGGAGAGGAGTGACTTGAATGCAATTGTCTTCATAATTCAGGAAATTGTATCATTCTTAGTAGTGAAGGGAAAATGTTCATAAATTCAACATGAACTTGGTCAGGGACAAAATATGTGTGTGAATTAAAATTTTTCCAAAAACACCAAACAAATTCAGTGATTTCATGAATCCTTTTCTTCCCACTGTAGGCTACCTAAAGATGAGGAAGGAGACAGGGTAGAATCCTACACTAAACTAAACAGAGAATCAAGGTAGTTCTTGTTTCTTCATTAAAGGAATGAGAAGGGATTGGCAAGATGGCTCAGTGGGTAAATGCCCCTGCCACTAAACCTAGGGACTTCAGGTCCATCTCCAAGACCTTCATGGTGGAAGAAGAGACCCAACCATCCAGGAGCCATATATCCCCCTCCCCAAACAAATAAATATAACAAAACTGTGAAGAAGAATAAAGAGGTTGGTATTAAGGTTGAAAATTCAAAATAGAGCGGTACTAGGACAAATTCATCTTATCACCTTGAAACATGTTTCAATATGCTCTAAGTCTTCTCTGTATGGTTGGTTTATTTAGGAAATTTTTGATATTGAAATATGTGAGATGACTATATTGTAACATAGTTCAGGGATCTGGAAAAGGGTGTCATTTTGAAAACTGCTACTGAACAAACCTGTGAAGTCAGAGCAAAGTTGTGCTTCATTGTGGATTGGAGTTGAGAACACCAATCTGTAGTTTGATGACATCATTTAAAGAACAAGTCCCATGAGTGTAATTAAGCTCTTAATGGCCCCTAGTTCTCAAAGCGACTACAATGCTTGAATGGAATTTTCAGTCATAACCACTTTGCTATGGCATATTGGCTCACAGAGATAATTCCATTCAAAAGGCAAAGAGCTCTTCCAACATACCAAACCTCAGCTCTCTGAATGTAAGTTCTGCATGTCTAATATCTACCCTAAGTGTTATTACACAGAAGATATGTGCTATATCTTCATTTAAATAGAAGTTATAGACCTTTGACAAGGCAGAACTAATCTATGGAGGTTTCTTTAACTCCATTGTGAGGTTTGGTACCACTCCCTGATTTTATTACTTGCTGAAAAATGGATCAGAGACAAAAAAAAATGGGCTGCTCTTCATAAAATTCTCTTGATCCTCTTTATTTCGTTAATTGTACAATAAATCATTTGTGTTTGAAGCATACCCTAGTAGAACTATCCCCTACAAAAAAGCTAATTTTAGTTGCAAATTTCAGCATTCTTCTTCATCCATTCAAATCATACTCTCCTTCAGTAGCAGATTTCAATTTATGACCCCTTCTTAAACCGGAACACTTGACACATCACATCTAGAAACAATGAAATAAGGATCTCCTTCAGCTTCCCACTATGAGATCTACCAAATCACACTTCCCAAGATCCACACTTTCTGCCTTCTTCTCTACCACTGGGGACCAGAGGTCTTTGCTTCTTTAGAAGATCAGCCCTGTCTTCTATTCAGTCACCCATTCTTTGTGTTTTAATGAAAAGTTAAGATAGTAACTTTGCAAATCTGTTATTAATATTTGAAAGTAGTTATATCCAACGATCTTAATTCTTTTTGTGTAAAAATTTAAAAATTAATATTTAGCATGAGAGATTGTCTAAATATTTTGAAGTAAAATAGCTAAATAGAGCTATGTAGATATCTTTCATCATAAGAAATTTTAGAGGATATGAAGGTAGGAAGGAAACATGTTGAGGTGTGCCCAGGAAGATTAGGGGAGGGCATTTGGTATCAATATGCTCAAGATATATTGTATACACATATGAAATTGTCAAAGACTAAATAAAAGATATTAATATCTTTTATTACAGTGCTTTTAAATTGCCAGAAGTCTTTGGGGGACTTGGAACAAAGTGAGCTTTTTCCTTAACTTTAAGGAAAAGGAATATTTTATGGCATAGAACAATAGTTTATAATTTCTTTAGCCATTCCATAAACCCCACAATGATCCCACCAGTCATTCACAATACCTTACATCACCTTTCAGTTGTAATCCACAAATATGATTGTTTGCACCATGCAAAACCATGCCAGGAACACGCTAAGTTAGTCTGTTCTTCTCTTTTACCTTCTTCTTCCATAATTTAAGAGACAGATATGGTTTAACCATTATTCAAATGTTTTTGACAGTATTCTATTATTTGGTGCTCATAACAATAAATTTTATAGGGAAAAAAAACCTCCTATGACACTATGCACAATGGGATCGGCTTACACTATTAGCTTACATCCATGCTTACCTTCCCCATCCACTACAGATAACTCTTTTAAAAAATAAATAACAAACAAAACTGCTCTGTTTTATAAATTTTAGGCATAAAACACATGGATTTTAAAAATTAAACACTTAAACTAAAAATAGGAAATGTTATGCTTTGTTTCATTTTATGTATTTAAAACATGACATGATGGGGGGAGGGGTTCTGATTTGAGTGGGAAATGTATGAAATTTGAGAAGCTCAATAAAAAAAAAAATAAGGAAAGAAAAGTTGTTTCAACTCCCCTCCCCCAACTCCTTCATGAGTTTGTGAAGAAGGTGTGACTATAGCTTGCTGGCATAATGGTAGGGGGATGCTTCCAGTTAAGACTCAGCCTCTTCCTCTGACTCTTACATTCTTTCTACCAACTCTTCCACAAAAGTCCCTGAGCCTTGGATAGGGCGGTAGATGTGAGATGATCTTCCCCCTGTTGTGGCATGGCACTGAATTTTGGGGTCTATGTATCATTTGTTTTACATGGGCTGTTGGCCCATTTCAGTGGGATTCCATCTACACCACATGGAGGCCGGATCCAGGCACTCTCAGGTGGTCTGCTGAGTTCTCAGCCCCTACACCAGGTGGAGGCCAAATCAGGCACTCACAGGCTGTCTGCTATAGTCTCAGCCTTACCCTACCATGGGGCTGACTCTTCAATTTTTATCTTTAGTTCATTTGTCTCTCCTAACTCCAGGCTTGAATAGTTTTCTTAATATTGCTTACTAGCCTAATAATATGTGCAAAATAGAACTTTCATGTGTATGAAATATGTGCATGTGTGGTGCATGTGGACATGTGCACATGTTCATGTGGAGGCCAGAGTACAACCTCATGTCATTTTGCAGATGTGGTCTGCCTTCTTTGTGGAACATGGTCTTTCATTGACCTACAATTGGCCAAATAGCTTAGGCTGGCTCAACAGCAAGTCCTAGGAATACCCCTGTCTTGCAGAGTTACTATGCCAACATTACAATTATCTGAATAAAATAGGTGACTCTTAATTTTAGTTTTTAAGGGTCCACCTGAACTTGGATGACAATAATCCCCCAGATTTCCTTTGGCATTATGTTGTGGAACTATGTTCTTGAATCAGAATCAAGCCTCAGCCATCTTTAATCTTTTGCCTAATTTTTTATTGAGTTTTTGTACATTTTATATAATACATCTTAATCAAATTTATAACCCTTCCCTGCTCCACATAGCCCATCATATTTATTCAAAACTTTCTCTGAAGCTCCCACTGGCTGGAGAGCGAGGCCATGCTACCTTCCCTTCAGAGAGGCTCTGGCATGCTCCTGCATCCTGCTTGTGTGTTCTTTATTTCCTACTTCCCTGTCACCAAGTCTTCCATACCTTCAGTCTTTCAGCTTCCCTACTTGTCACTGAGCCTCAAGATTACCTCTGCTACTTGATTCCAGGCTATGCATGCTGTTAAACATCTTCTGGCTTCGAAGATAGTTCTGTAGTTTGGCAGTTTTTGTCTACCTCCACTTAATGGGTCTCTGAGATATTGCCTTTCCAGAAGCTTTTCAGTAATCAGTACTACTCTTGAAGTATGTGGCTATCTCTTGGTCCCCACACTACATCAAAGGGCTTATGAGTGGAGATGTTCTTCTTGAAACATGGCCTTGGTGAGACTTGTAGAGCCATGTCCCCTAGGTGACTTGCCCAGGTCTCTGGACCTCTGGTCTCTGATTTTCAATATACTTATGAATATCGTGTTAACATCCAGAAAATAGTCTTATGCCTGAGGTTTGCTTTCACCAGGAGAGTGGCTGCTCTGACAGTATGCTTGGGGACTTCCTTAATGAATCACAGAACAAAGGGGCCAGTCACCCTGTAAAGCTGCCTGCATTCACTCTGCAGCACAGGTTATGCCTCAGTGTTAGCTGCACTGCAATGTTTTTCACTTCCCGTTTCCAAACGGAAAGACTAGTACCACAGAACTGCCTCACTTACCTCAGTCCTGAAGAATTAAAGGTTGGCCTCAGTGTCTTAAACATTTGCAAACAATTCTTTCTGAATTTTACACTTAACAATTATAATGCTGGAAGCCATAGTCATCTCATACTGGTCCAAAGCATCGAATATAATGTCTCATTAGCTTACTATTCACATGACCTTCCAAGCTTCTGGTGTACAGCCCTGCAAAACCCTTAGAAGCATGCAGGGCCTGGCATTGGTGACACAAACTGAGGTAGCATTAGAGTCTTTGAGTAACACCTCTCAACTTTTCTGCCAATGTCAGTTTAGTTAATACCACTAAATCATTTGTTCCCATCCAGTATCTGTGAGAAGCTATTTGCATATTTTCTCTTGGCTGACATGCTCGAACTCAGTCTTTGCTTATTTTCTTGCTTTGGAAGGTTATCCAAGATGTATAAATAATTCTTTAGGAAAGAAATTGCTATTAACAAAACAAACAAAAACACTACAAAAAGAACTGGTAAATGTGACAAGCAGGAGAGTGGCCGGGGTCCATGACTCAAGTCTACATGAGTGGGGAACTCTTAATGAAATATCAGTCTGACTTTGTGATCAAATGATGTAAAATAGGAGTTGTATAAAGGGAAGACTTGTCTGAGCTGATCTGTCATAGAAGTACTCAGAGGCTTCTTGAGTTATATATAGTTCCTGAGACCATGCTCCACTCCCTTCGGCTGTAAGGCAAACTGTCTGAATGCACAGCTGTGCCTGATTGTCCCACTAAGATTGTATTCTTCACTTCATCAATAAATAATTGTGGTTAAAACAAAACAAAACAAACAAAGAAACTTTCTCCAACTTCAGTTGTGGAAGTGCAAGCTTGAATCCACCCTTACCTTATCAGACCATCCTGCCTTTTCATCTCATACACACAATACTGAGTGAGCTTTCTCAATCTTCATGTTTTCAGTGAGGATGGGCTCACATCTTTCAGCATTTTGATATGTCAGTTCTCAAGTATATCCACATTCATTCCCTATCTTAGGGTGGAATAACAAATTGAGGTTCCCAGGAAAGATTTGGTTCTCAGGTCACAAGAGCACATGGTTCCTTGAGTTTTCCAAGGTTAATTAAAAGTCATTAGTCCAAATTATGTCCATTTTATAAAAGTCATTCCTACTCTCTCTGCTCACTCAGTACTGGCATCAGAGACTGAGTTCAGGGATCTAATTCAAGTCCTCAGGTTGGACTTTATCTATTGAGCTATCTTCCCAACCTCCAAAATAGACTTTTCCCTACCTCCACCACATACACTCCTTTCTTTGTCTTATTTATCTCATTAAATTGAACCACCTTTACCTGCTGATTTGCACAAAAACCTTTACTATGATCATTAAGGTCTCTGGTCTACTCACCAACTCTAGCATTTACCCAAGTCCCTCAGTCTTTGTGCTTTCATGTTAATTCAACCCATCATCATCACCTGTATCCTGGTCCATCTCCATAACCTCCTAGTCTAGTCCTCATCTAGCAGCCACATTGGCCTGTCTCACATTGCTTATCATCTGTCAGATATCAGGTCAAATATTTCCTTTATAGTAAGAATTTTGCTGAATATAGGCTTTAAAGAACATATTTCTCACTCTACCCTTTTCTCTTCTTACAGACTCCTTCCTGTAACCAACCACAATGATGCATAACTCATATTGCCATGTGAAAATTTTTGGACTTTTTAATCAGTATTATGTACTGCTTTTCCCCATACCTTAAGAGGTAAGAAAGTAAGAGCTATGTTTTCTATTTATTTAAGCTAGAGAAGTTCCAAGATATAGAAGATGGTTTCAAAATAATTATTGAAGGACAGGGTGGAGGAAATAGGAAAAGAAGTGAGGAAGAAAAAGGGAAAGAGGGGAAAAGGAGAGGAAATATCAAGGATAAGATAAAGAATGCAAGAGAAAGAAAAGCAAGAGAGAAGAGGAAGGGAGTGATGCAGAGAGGGATGAAGGAAAGAAGGAATGGAGGAATGTGGGAAGGAAGGGAGGGAGAAAGAAAGAAAAGAAAGACAGGGAGGGAGGAAGGAGCGAGGAAGGAAAGAAAGGAATTTTGACAATACAGTGGGTTAAATATAAAGACTAGACTATAGTAATTTATGAAAAACTAGATGAAGATTGTTAATTATCAAATCAGATAAAAGATATATTAATGGTCTATAACATGCATAGAAGACTGAAAATTAAAAATTAGGCAGTTGAAAACATATACTCTTAAGTGTGATGATAAATAGCTTTGGAGTAAATGCACTGATAGTTTAGGCACTGTTACTTACCATCTCTTCCAACTAACTCATAGATAAACCCTAAATCCATTAATTTTTTCCATTTATTTATTTAGTGTGTGTTTGTGCACATGCACATGTGATCACACTTGCACATATGCAGTGTGAAGGACAAAGAACAACTTGTAGGAGTAGGTTCACTTTTTTCACAGTCTGGGTCCCATGGATTGAATTCAGGTTGTCAAGCCTGACAGAAAATTCCTTTACCCACTGAGCTATCTCCCTAGCCATTAAATCAATTTTCAAAGCAGACTCTAGTAACATCAAGGTGTCAGTCAAAAAGTGTGACTGTCTTTTGGTAGGATGGTCATTTTTACAATATTAATTCTTCCAATCCATGAGTATGGGAGGTCCTTCCATCTTCCATCTTCTGATGTCTTCTTCCATCTCTTTCTTTAAAGGTTTAAAATTTTCATTGTAGAGGTCTTTAATGTCTTTGGTCAGGTTTATTCCGAGATTTTTTTTTTTTTGCAGCTATTGTGAAGGGGAGTGTTTCCATGTACACTTTCTCTGATTGCTTATTGAAAGGCTACAAACTTTCATAGATTAATTTTGTAACGTGCCACTTTACTGAACATGTTAATAATTTCTAAGAGTTTTCTGGTGGAATTTTTGGCATCTCTTAGATATAATATCATATCATCTGCAAAAGGGGGTGGTT
>NW_008354281.1:5131109-5143182 GCF_000622305.1 Nannospalax galili
TTCCTGGTTTTAATGGGAACGCTTCCAGTTTCTCTCCACTTAGAATGATGTTGACTGTGAATTTGTTGTATGTAGCTTTAATTATGCTGAGGTATGTTCCCTCCAGTCCAGTTCCCTCTAGGCCTTTGAACATAAATGCACATTGAATTTTGCCCTCCCACCCAATCAGTCGACCTTAGCTGCATGTGGGAGGAAGGACAAAGGATATATAAGCCAAGAACACCAATAAACACCTCTCTCACCATTTTGTGCAGCTCTCTGGAGGTCACAGGATCTGTATTTGAGTGTGAACTTTAGAGTGTAGTCATAAATGTGGGGCACCCAGTTTTCTATAAACAAACCCATACCCTATGCTCTGTTAAAAAAAAAAGTCATAAAAAAAAAAAACTGGGAAAATGGACGGCAGGCCCAAATCTTATCTGAAGAAATATTGACAAGTGATTGCTGCTAGGTGAAGAAGAGCTGATCTTCCTAAAAAAGGCATTCTAAATAGGCTGACTAGATCTCAGTGGATGGACTTGCACTGGGGAATGGCTCAGAACACTGATGACACAGTGGACAGTAACAGGGATGACAGAGTATATGGGCTCCAGTTGAGGGGGGTAGGGGGGTGCCGATGGGGACAGGGATGTGTATAAAGATGATTAAGATGATTTCTGTATGAATTTCACAAAAATTCAATAAAACCAAAACCAAATTTTAAAAAAAGTGTGTCCATCACATATATTCCTAAGTGATGGATACTTAGCATTTTTTAGCTCATATCTCCCCAAAATATTTCATGCATTCTGTCATGTATGTTAAGGCCCATAAAGTCAAGTTTGTGTACCCAGATGTCCTTCAGTGCAAGTTCATCCACTTGAGTCTAGTTAGGCTGTTTAAAGTCTCTCCTTTAAAGGAGATCAACTCTCCCTCACCCAGCAATAATCATCAGACAACAGTTCTTTAGCTAAGGCTGTGGTCTGCTGCCCATTTCCACAGTTCTATGTTGGGTTTTTGTCTGATCGAATTTGCATAGATCATGTGTGTGCTGACACCATTGCTGTAAGCTCATATGAGCAAGTTCCCAGAGGCCTAGAAGACTCTGTTTCCTTATGTTCATGTACCAATTTATACAGGTCTTAATTAGACTTGTCTTTAAATATTGATAAGGAAATAGCCATGAGTACTTTTTTTGTATATTTTTATGTATGTCATACACAACATCTCAATAATCTTTATACTTCCTTCCCCACCGGCATCCTCCCATAGATCCCTACCAGATTTCATGCATTCTGTCATTTATGTTAAGTTCTGTCAAGTCAAATTAGAATTCCCAGATGGCCCTCAGTGCAAGTTCATCCACTGGTATCTACTCAACCTATCTAGAATCACTCCTTTAAAGAGCAATTCTTCCTCACCCAGCAGTAATTTTTTAGAAAGTCAGAGCAGTGATACAAAATCACAATCGAGAGTACAAATCAAAAGTAAACAGCATAGAAACAGTCTGTCTCTAGAAACAGTCTCCGTAGTGATCATTTTGCAAAATACTGAAAAACATTCAAAGTATTTAGAAAGACTATAAAGATGTTTTATGAAGATGGCAGAAAAGGAAAAAATACTTTGTCATAAGCAGACAGGAAGCCCAACTTGGAATTTCAAATTAACTTTCTGTATGATGCATTATTTAATAAATGTTAGCATTAATTTTTAAAGGGTTTAATTTGCATACCATTACTGGGCCAAATGGTTGATGAAGATCACAATGAAAGAAAGATGCACCATTCATTTACTAAGAAGAAAAATCCAACAAAGGCAAATCTTCATCATTAAGCTGAATAAAGGTAGCCTATAACTGCCAAAACAGTAGAACTCTCTGACAGATGCTATTTAACTCATGATTATTTAAATTAACTTCATTTACATATGACCCAAAGCAAAAGGTCAGTATCTTCTCAAGAAATGGGGAAATTTTTAAAAATAATTCAGACATCAAGGAGAGGAGGAATTAAGTAAGAAAAACAAATTAAGAATTTGGTTTGGAAATACAAATATAGTTTGGAATAATTTGCCTTCTCTTAATGTTGTATCATGAACATAAATCACTCTTGCAAAATGGAAGACATTTAAGTAGGACATTAACTAGCATCAGTTCCATCAGGACTCAAGCTGTGTTCAGTCTAAAAATGTTACACACACACACACACACACACACACACACACACACACACACACAAGCATTCATTCTTTGCAAGGATGTTCATTTACACCCTGGTTCTGGACACCTATTGAGGCACTAATTACATTTTCCCACGGTAATATATGGTTTCTTTTAACCTGAGTTTTGTGAGCTTCTTGACCTGAAGTAATTTAGGATATGGATACTGTTTGGCCATGTCATTTAGGACACAGAATAAATAATTGTATCAGATATGTCCAGCCTTCACAAGCCCAATAGTAGGCCAAAGCTGCAGAACAAACTCATCCCAGAAGCTCCTCCAACAGCATCTCCTGCTTCAAACCTCCTGCTTTATAAGCTGCTGAAATAGTAACATACAGTGAGCTTTATGTGATAACCCTGGGTCAGACCTTGAAGATGAGCCTTAAACCTAATAATCTAGAGATATTTTTGCAGAATCTGTGAACAAAGATCATAACAATAAGCCCCGTTGGACCACTAATAGATTCCGAAGACAGGGTCGATGATAATATATTCTCAGGAGAGTAGGGAGAGGGCTGAGGAGTTTGTGCTTGATTGTTTGTTTCAAATAAACTTTAAATTGTGGTCAAAGTAATTAATATTCAATGTAATTGAAAAATAAATATTTCAAAAAATCATTATGACTAGTAAGAGACTGCTAAAAATTTGGTGCTGGAACTTACAATATTTTTCCCATACAAACATGTTAGACAGCCAGAAGCCGTGGTTAATAAGAAAAGGTTTTACTAGGGAAGTATGTTTAAACGTTATGAATACATAATCTGTAAGTTTGGTTTAATTTATATATAATCATTTATTCGCTGCTCTTTTGTTGTAAAAATTATGCTTTTTTCTAGTTACAGAATCTTCTGATGAAAGTTCCATGCCATATTTATAATACAAATCATTTTCTTAATGGGCCATAGGTTATTTCTAGATTTATTTTCCTGAAATACAAACAATAATATGATGACACATAAAATCTTAGTATAGATTGTGAGATTTCCTCCGGTATTCCACTGCTGCCTCATTTAAAAAAAAAAAAAAGCAAATCCTTTTAGCCAGTCAAACATATTGATCTTTTCCACAGTATATTAATTTATCCAAAACCAATTTTCTATGCAGTCAGAGTTTACCAGACATTTTAACATGTAGTTAGACTTTATAATTCTTTATAATTGAATCACCAGGCACAGAAACAAACATTTGACTCTGAAACTGTGTATCAGTCCACAAGCCAAACAAAAGTGTTTGCATTCAAAGAAACATCTGGCCTGTTAAGTATTGGCATGGGTGAAAACATTTTACATAGGGAGATACTACTATGAGGTACAGATCAGGTAATCAAACTTGTCTACATACAGCTTTACAAATTATGATTATCATATATCAGTGTCAATACTGATGGTCCCTGACTGTGAATGGTTCAGACTTGGGATTTTTCAGTTTTATGATGAAAGCCATAAGCATTCAGTACAAACTTAGGACTTTTTTTTGTTTCAGACTTTTGTTATCTTCTCAGACTAGTCATATGTGGACCATAGTAGTCATATCAACACCCTTGTGATATACCCTACAGTGTACTGAGTTGCTAAGCTGTGGTGTTTGGTGGGTGAGGTGTATTACACGCACTTCCAACTTAAGATATTTTCAACGTTTAATAGGTTTACTGGAGCATAACCCCATTATAGTTTAAGGACTGTCTGAATAGTATTCTTAATCATTCATGGATATGATGAGCATTTTTTCTTTCCTCAATTATTTACTTAAAATATGATTTTAAGTAGCAGCATAGATGTCATTAATGCATCTATAGAATGTTCACCCCATCTGCTTTGTTTTCATTATCACTTAATACTACAATCAAAACATGTACTTCCATTTCCTTAGACTCTGTTTTTAGAATATTTAGTGGATCAAGCAAAGACATTACTTGTTTTCAAACTGATTATCAAAAGCAATTTTATTAACTATGTGAAATCAGTAGAGTGTGAGATTACATATTTTTCACAGCTTGTTTAGTATTTGGTAATATATGATGTTGAAAAAAGTCCCACTACAATTTCATTCATACTGGGATATGGTTTTATAATTTATCTTTTGACATATGTTAAATAAAAAGCTATAAATAAAATCTAAAAACTGAAGGGTGCTTAGTTTTTAATTATGTAGATGGGAAATATTGTATTTATATAAATACAAGCTGTGACTTTGCTTTTTTGTTTTTATTATGGTTATTATTAGGATGATGATATTATTATTATTATCATTATTTTGTGTGCTTGTGTGTGTGTGTGTGTGTGTGTGTGTGAAGATGCACATAGGCCATAGTATACCCGTAGAGGTCAGAGAACAGCTTTTAGTAATCAGTTCCCGTCTTCCACCATTGGTTCTGACAAGCGATCTCGCTTGTGCAGCAAGTGTTTTTAACCTCTGAGCTAGCTCATTGGTCTATGATTTTGTTTTTAACAAATATTGAGTTTTACATTTATATTTTGCTTTTATAACAAGAAATTACAGATATTTTTAGATAGTCATATGGCCATTTTTTTCTTTCTGTTTTCTTTTCCCTTTTATGTCTACAAAAGCTGTGCCTATAAGCCTCAAAATAAGATAAATATGCTCCAGATTTTCTAATAAATATAGAGTGGTTTTCATGTTTAACTCTCCAGTGTGTTTTGTATTTATTTTTCCATAAGCTCTATGACAAAGTATTTTTTCCAAATTACCAACTTAATGCAATACAAGATGACATATTTACTGTATTTGAAATTTAATTCAGGTACAAGACATTTTTCTTTATCTTAGCCAAGAATGTTTGGCAAAGTTTTATGTAAATACTCTACCCCAAGATAAATTTCAGTTGACTTTTAGCTTCTCTAATAGCTCAAGGTATCACTCTCAAGTAACATATATTAGCAGTGGTGTGAATTTGCAGTCTACAAAGAAACAAAACTTTAAATGAAAGTATATTCAGAAAATGTAAACTTTTTTATATAGAAAGAAGAGCTTATTTGGCTTAGTGTTTTCAGAAGGAAAGAGTCCATCATGGCACGGAGGCATGGTAAGAGGAAACTGGAGCAGAAATGAGAGTGTTCACATCTTTACAAAGGTGAGAGAAGCTGAGTGAGCCCAATTTTATGTTGGAAAAAGAGAGGCCAAAATACCCATTGAAATTTAAGAGGCAAACCTTACCTCCTAGTGATCTCAATTTTGCAGCAGTATGTGAAGAGATGGCTTTATGCTAGTTCCCAGGGAGAAAACCAACCAATGATCCTAACCAGGGGTAAAGCCTATGAGCCACAGCAATGACCACCCAGCAAATAATCTACTGGTGCAGTAGTGGCACTTTAATCATGGGGGTAATCAACAGCTTTCTAACTGGGCTTAAGACCTGCTCAATGGGAGGGAAATCATGTGTGATATTTTAAACAGCCAAGTACACATAGCTGGAGAGGACATCGACTCTAGAAAAAATACCTAATGGTCACTTCCCTAGACCAACCTAATTTCTTACTGTATTCTAAATGTGTATCCTTATATTTACAGACAAGTGTACCTCTAACCGCTAATCAAAGAAGCTTTGTTTAGCAATCAATGGAGACTGTTACAAAATTCAACTGATAAGATGCAGGGAACAAGCATTTGTGAGGTGCTCATGCTTAAGTGATACATCTATAATGTGACCTCTATACCCAAGGCTCGGGGAACATCTCGGGAGAGGCTATGGAAAGACTGTAACAGCCAAAGGTACTAAACATCTGCTGATAGTTAATGCTTTTGAGGCATTCTAGAGAAGCTGTGCCCATGAAATTTCTACAGGATGGTAGTATAAAAAGATCTTCAAAATGAGAAAACTAGTTGACATACCAAGGTGGATGGTGAACGCCATTGTGTCCTACTTCAAAATGAAGTGCTACAGGCGATCAACGACTGCTGAGGCAGGGAGAATCAATTTCCTCCAGGGACTAGCGTGCAGAGAGGTGATCCTGCTCCAAATTAACAACTGTAAATTCAAGTATGCAGGAGAACCACTAAATGAACTCAGTGTAATATATGTGTGTATGTGTATGTGTATGTGTATGTGTGTGTGTGTGTGTGTGTGTGTGTATAAAATCAAAGAAGAGTGCAAGAAGCTGAGAGGGAGTTGGGGGACATGAGATGAGAGCTGGTGGGGGACTGGGAGGGATGGAAATAACTCAAAGACAATAATCATGGACTCATGTATGAAATTCTCAAAATAAAAAAATAAAAATTTAATATAAAAAATTACAATATTTTTATATGCAGGAATGGAAATATTTTGGATTTGATTGTTACTGAATGTTTTTATTTGTTTTTTTATTTCTTTGTTTGTTCAGATAGGGTCTTACTGTGTATCTGGTCTGGATTTCTAAAGCCAAGGGCTGGCTTTCAGCTTGTGGTTATCTTTCCTGCTTCAGCATTCTCCGGAGTGCTGTGAATACATAATTTGCAAGGGGAATGTTTTTAGATGAATCTAATATCACAGAGAAAGCATAGGAAAAATTCTAAATAAATGGCATTTTTACTAAACAAGTGGGCACAAAACAGTTCTTTTTCATTAAAAGATATTGCTAAATATACATAGGAAAATGGGAAAGTTCATGCATTCTGAATTAACAGCGCTGCATTTCAATAAAGTCAGTAGAACTATGCACTAAAACAAAGGAGCTATTTGCTGTTTGTTTATAATATTAGAACTAACCTGAAAATGATCTGAGTATATGCAATAACATTTAAAGTGAGCTAATGAACCCTAACAAAAATGAATAACAATCTTAGTTTAGCACGAAAAATCTATGTGACTTTGATAAATTTTATAACACATATGAATTTTTCTTTATCTGTATAATTAAGCTTTAATCTGAGGTCCCTTCTTGCTTTAATATGGCATGATTATAACAGAAATTATACACATTCTAAGGAATAAGTCATGAAAATATAAATGGTGATTTCTGTGATACGTGAAAGAGAGAGCCCATGAATATTTATGGGAATGCCAAATATTATGAATTATATTCCTTCCTGAAAATAATCTATAAAATTAGCCGCCTCAACAATAATATAATGACAACCACAGTCATGACTGACAACTATGTGCCAGGGACTTCACATAGGATTCCTTATTTTATCTCTCTAACAGCAATTCAAGATAAACATATTATGAATTTTGGATGCTTACATTGAGGCATAGAGGGATTAAGTTTCCTAAAGTCTCCTGGAAAGAAAATTGCAGAAACAGATTTCTAACCTGCATCTCTCTAGCTCCAAACTTAAAACTTGATAGCAACAGCTTCTTTGCAAAGAAATTTTCATCATTTATATCTTTTTCATGGACCTTCATCTTAAAAAGTATCAAGATTCTGAATTATTTTTCTCTATATGCCCTTATTAAATGTTCTGAAGCCATTTAAAGGGAAAATAATATGTAAGTATATAAAGTAAATGAAGTAACTATGCTAACAATTTTAAGGTATTATAAAGTAATGTTTAACTGAAAATGTCTTTTTTTATAAATTTTTCATTTATTGAGAATTTCATACATGAAAATTGTATCCCCATCATTTCCACTCTGCACTCCCTTCCACCTCCTCCTAAGTCCTCCCCCCACTTTCTTTCAGTTTCTTTTTCTCTTCTTTGAATATTATTATTACATATAAACTTATATACAGACATCTCACAAATACACACACACATACAAATAATGTACTGAGTCCATTTAGTTGTAATCATGTGCATATCTATGTTTAAGACTGATCACTTAGGATTAGGTACCCTAACAGGGACCTCTTCCCTGGAGGAAGTGGCTTCTCCCTCCCTCAGCATCCATTAATTGCCTGTAGCTCTTCAGCTACAGGTGGGAACCTATGAAATTCTCCTCATCCACCCTGGCATCTCAAATGATGTTGTCATTATGCAGGTCTCGTTAGGTTACCGTGTTGTGAGATTTCATTGGTCTAGCTTCTCCATCATGCCGAGAATCCATCAACACACAGAAAATGTCCTGTCTCCCTGGCTCCTACAATATTTCCACTCCCTTTTCCTCAGTGTTCTCTGACACTTAGATGTAGGGGCTGCATTGTAAATGTCTCAACTGTGGCTAGCCAACACACACTTGCTTATTTTCTGTATTTTGATCAATTGTGGAAATGTGTAAATAGTCTCTATCTGTCGAAAAGAATAGTTTCTTTAATGAGTGGTGAGAGCTACTCTTTTCCATAAAAATAAGGATCAGTATTTAGAATACAGTAAGAAATTACATTGGTTTAAAAATGACCTCCCCCACCATGTGTACTTGACTATGTTCAGAGTACCATGCATGGATTCACTCCTATTGGGTAGGCCTTAAGTCTCCAATTAAACAGCTATTGATTACACTCAAAATCAAAATAACATTATTACACCAATAATGATATTTTACTAGGCCAGTCACTGTTGTGGTTAGTAGGCTTTACAGCTGGGCAGGACCACTGATGGGTTTTCTCCCTTGGAAGCTTGCATAGCATGTTCTGATACTCTGAGAGCTAGTCTTCAGAAACAGGTTTCCAGGTCGGTTCCAATTTCAATTTCTTCAAGTCTTCAGTCTAAAGTATAGTGATATCTTCAGCAATAGTGTCTTATATTCAAGTCCTGGGAGGCAATCAAGGACTATGACAATAGCCTATATTTATTTTGAAATCTCTTGGACTACCGTGACCAACAACAAAAAGCGAGGTTTCTCTTGCCTTGAGCTGGGATTTTGGTAGATAGCCTTCAGTATACACACACATTGATGTGTGTGTGTGTGTGTGTGTGTGTGTGTGTGTGTGTGTGTATGGAGAGAGAAAGAGAGAGAGAGGGAGAGAGAGAGTATTTTACAGTAGGCTTATGAACTAATATATTCCCCTATTGTTTTTCTGAGAACTTTGGGATTATTTAGCTCTCTCTCTCTCTCTCTCTCTCTCTCTCTCTCTCTCTCTCTGCTCCTCCCTTCGCTTTCCCCCAAGTAATTCCATTTTCCTCATTTCCCCCTTGATAACTCCTGTTTCCAACTATCCCCTTCTCTTGAGCTCCTTCTTCTTTACCCCTTTGGTTACTTTCCATTTTCCTGGTTAATGTGGTTATATCAGTATACATATACTCACATCTAAGGACTTCTTTTTCACTAGTTTTTCTGAGTCTGAGTTACTTCCCTCAGTATAACAGCTTCTTGTTTCACCCATTTATGCAAATTTTATTATTTCATTTTTCTTTACTACAGAGTTGAACTCCACAGTGTAAATGTACCATATTTCCATTATCCGTTCATTAGTCCAGGGACATTTAGGTTTTTTCCATTTCCTACCTATTGTGGAAAGTAGCAACAAACATGACTTAGCAAGTAGCTCTGCAGTAGGATGTTGTGTCCTTAGGGTATATGCCAAGGAGTGGTAAAGTTGAATTATATAGTATATTTACTATTAGCTTTTTAAGAGTTCTCTACACTGATTTCTAGAGTGACTCAACCAGCTCGCAATCCCACCAGAAATGAATGAGGGTTCCCTTTTCCCTACATTTTCAACGGCACTTGTCATTTGTTTTCTTGATTTTAGCCATTCTGACTGAAGTAAGATGAAATCTCACCATAGTTTTAATTTGCATTTTCTTAATTGCTAAGGTTGTTAAACACTCAGGTATCTTTTGACCATTTTTATTTCTTCTTTGGGAATTATCTGTTCAGGTTTGTAGCCCATATTTTAAATCGGGTCATATGCTTTCTTAATTTTTTTTTGAATTCTTTATATATTCTGGAATTTAATCCTCTATAGAATGTTTAGCCATTTGAAAAATGTTGGTCTGGATTCCTCGGTGACTGAATTCTGCTTTAGAAAGTCATTTTCTACACCCATATCTTGTAGGGTATGCCTGTGTTTTCTTCTAACAGTTTCATACTTTCAGGTTTCACATTGAGCACTTTCATTGTTTGGAGTTGGTTGTTGTACAGGGTGATATACAGATCTAATTTCATTCTTCTACACTTAAAGATCCAGTTTTCCCAGCACCATTTGTTGAAGATGTTATCTTTCCTCCTGCATGCATTTTTTGTATCTTTGCCTAATATCAGGTGACTGTAATTATGTGCATGCGTGTTTGGGTCTTCTTTTTTGTTCCATTGATATATATGCCTGCTTTTTTTGGCAGAGCCATGCTGTTTGAATGACTGTACCTCTGTAATATAGACTGAAATGTGGTCTGGAAGTCTATCCAGCATTATTGGTTTTGGTCAGGATTACTTAGGCTATATAGGTTCTCTGATGTTTCCTTATGAATTTTAGGATTTTTTTCTATTTCTTTGAGGAATGTCATGGGGATTTTGGTAGGCATTGCATTGAATCTATAAATTTTTTGTAGAATTTCCTTGATTCAGTTTATTTCTAGATGCTTTTTTTCTTGAGGATATTGTCAATGAACTGTTTCTATGAGCTCTTTCACTGCTTACGTGACATTGGTATACAAGATGTCTACTAATTTTTCTGAATGATCTTTTATGATACCACTTTGTTGGTAATGTTCATTTCTAGAAGTTCACTGGGGGAATATTTGGAATCTCATGTCTATTATCAGCAAATAGGGATAATTTGACTTCTTTTCCTGTTAGTATCCATTTTGTCTTATTGTTCTAGGTAGGGTTTCAGGTGCTACATTAAAAAGGAGTAGAATTAGCTGACAGTTCAGTCTCTTTCCTGATTTTAATGGGAATGTTTCAAATCTTTCTCAATTAGGAACAATGTTGGCTGTGGGTTTGTCATATGTATCTTTAATTATATTGGGAATTGTTCCCTCCAATTTTATTCCCTTTAGGACTTTTATCATGAAGGCATATTGGATTTTTGTCAAAGGCCTTTTCTGCATCTATTCAGATGATCATGTGATTTTTGTCTTTAAAACCATTTATTTAATTTATTACTTTTATTTACATTGAATCATCCCTGAATTTCAAGGATATTTCAAGGAATTTCAAGGATAAAGTCTAATTTACCATCGTGTATAATTTTTTTTTAATAGAAGGAAGAGTATATTGAGGCTTATGCTTCCAGAGGGGGAGTCCATAATGGCAGGGGGGTGGTGCGGCATGGTAGCAGGTCACCTGAGCAGGAAGCTGGGAGAACCCATATTTTTTTTTTAGTTTTTTTTTTTTAATTAGAAGAAGCATTTCATTACAACAGCATTAACCTATTCAATAACATTTTTCTGAGCTAGGGTACATCTCTTTCAAAATTGGCTGTACATTTTTAGGTTTACAGATGAATTATTACGCTTATACAATCTTTTACTCATTATAAACTCTATAAGACATAAAATTAAATGAGGTTTTAACATTTAAAAAAGATCTCCACTTCATAGTTAAAATACACAGTTTCATACAAAAAAATTCATTTTAAGGCAATTGACATTGAGAGGTTTTCACATGCATTTCTAATCACTATATATATGACTATTGCTGGTCACAGTCACTTACTTTGTGAGTTCCTTGGCATCTGAGAATGAATATAAACTCATCAGATAGACAGCCTTCCTCTCCCACTAGAGCCTCCATACTCTACCGTCCCTGGCACTGTCCACTGTGCTGTCAGCAACCCCATCCATTCTCCCCTATCTGCCCTTCTGGTAAATCTAGTCAGTCAGTGATCCCTGTTCCAGGAGGATCAGCTGTTCCTCATCTACAGCAATCTATTGTCAATATTCCTTTGGATAGAACTGGGGTCTGCTGTTCATTTTTCCAGTAGTATCTTGGAACTGTCTGGAAGAGCCTTTATCCATCCTGTTCAACAACTCGACTGAAGGTATCGCCTGTCTGGCTTTGCTGTTTGTCAAGTAGCTTTTAGTTATATATGTATGCTCTTATGAAATTAT
>NW_008354281.1:5143261-5143932 GCF_000622305.1 Nannospalax galili
CCAATTTATTTTTACTCTTAAGGTCATTTGAGGATCTGTTCCTCAGGGGTCACATGGTCTTAGGAGGAGCCGCTGGCTCCTTTCTTTTACCAGTTCCATCTAGGGGAAGATAAGTCAAAGGTCCTGCTCGACCATTGTCGGCTTCTCTTGGAAGCATGGAGGAAATGATTCCTCCATGTTGACCCTCCTCTTTATAGACTGGACACTGGCTCAAGTCCATTTGGTGGGGTCTCCTCAGCTTCCTTGATCAAGAGGCCAGATGACCCACCACCATTACAGGACATTTTGCGCGATGCTCATAGTCCCTGGGAAATAATCGACCCAGGAGGGCAAGGAGCAAAAAGTGTCCTTTGTGTCCCTCTGACCCAATTAGTATAGATCTCAAGGTAGGTCTGTTAAACATCCAAGAAGGTTAGTTCCACCATTCTGGCATTTTTAATTACTGTGTGTCCTGCAGATAAATCTTGGGTAAAGACCAATTGTTCTCAGATAAACCTTACCTAGATATATATTTCTTGATCTAGTATGTATAATTTGTCAGTAGGTTGTTAGACTAATATGGTTCCCTCTGGATTTTTATAACTAACTAGGCATTATTTATCTCTTGTATTGTCTATCCCTTCCACCATGGTTTCTCCATTTAAAGTAACCCCCATTTTCCCCCTTTCTCC
>NW_008354281.1:5147696-5161502 GCF_000622305.1 Nannospalax galili
TTCTCATTGTGCTCCTCTAGAGGATTACTGGTATTTGGTGGGGATATGTTATTTTGGTTTTTCATGTTATTATTTTTTCTCTGTGATTTTGACATGTGAATTTCTTTTGTAGTTTCTGACTCTTGTGTGATACTCGGGCCTTCAAGTTTAGTTCTGCTTCTGTTTTTGAACTTTATGTGTCTTTGTGGTTTACTTTTTGGGTATGAAGAGCTGGTTCATCTAAGCTTCTGGTTCTCTCTTTTGATTTTATATTGTCATGGCCGGATTGATTTTGTCTTCAGAGAGTCCGCGGTGGCCCAATTACAATGTGGGTCAGAAGTTTTCAGACTTTTTCCTTAGGTCTGGAATCTTCTAAGAATGATTTTGGCCTCAGGAACTTGGGTGTTGGACTGACCTGAGACCCTGGCTGTGGCTGGGCCACACAGGGATGCAAAGGCAGATGGTGTGGGAAGAAGCCCCAAGATTTCCCAGGGAGTGGATTGAGTAGCTGGGTTGTATTGGATGCAAAGGATCAGGGAGGGGAAAGGTAAGCTTCGGAGCCCCAGAAAGAGGCTGTCAGGTCCAGAAAGAGGCTGGTGGTTTTTGCAGGACCAGGGAAGTAGAGGGAGGTGAGGGCGGGGGGCCAGGTCCAGAAGCAGTGCTCCTGGGGCCCAAGGAAGGCACTAAGTTGGTCTGGGTGAAAAAGAGCAGGAAGCAGTATTGGTTCCCCAGGTGTCTGAGGACCCAAGACTAGGAATGGCGCAGGGCCCAAACTAGGAGTAGAGAACAGCGGGGTGATGGAAGGGTGAATGTGGCTGGGGGAGTCAAGGCGCGGAGGGCTCTGCGATAGAATTACCCCAAGAGAGGCCTGATGGTAGGAGAGCAGGCTAGGAGAGTTAGCCAGTGGTATAGGTCCAGGGAAGTAGAGAGAGGTGAGGGCGGGGCCAGGCCCAGAAGCAGTGCTCCTGGGGCCCAAGCAAGGCACTGTGCTGGTCTGGATGAAAAGGATCAGGAAGCAGTATTGGTTCCCCAGGTGTCTGGGGCCCCAAGACTAAGAATGGCACAGGGCCCAAACTAGGAGTAGAGAACAGTGGGGGAGATGGAAGGGTGAATGAGGCTGGGGGAGTCAAGGTGTAGAGGGCTGCGTGATAGACTTGCCCAAGAGGCCTGAAGATAGGAGAGCAGGTTAGGAGAGTTAGCCGGTGGTGCAGGTCCAGGGAAGCAGAGAGAGGTGAGGGCGGGGCCAGTTCCAGAAACAGTGCTCTTGGAGCCCAAGCAAGGCACTAAGTTGGTCTGGGTGAAAAGGATCAGGAAGCAGTATTGGTTCCCCAGGTGTCTGGGGACCCAAGACTAGTAATGGTGCAGGGCCCAAACTAGGAGTAGAGTACAGCGGGGGAAATGGAAGGGTGAATGAGGCTGGGGCAGTCAAGGCGTGGAGGGCTCCGCGACAGACTTACCCGAAGAGAGGCCTCAGGGTAGGCCGTGTATGATTTTTATATATGTCTCTATGCAGTTTGAATGTATTTTATTTAGGACTTTTGCATCTATGTTCATCAGAAATAGTAGCTGATAGTTCCTTTTTTGTTGTATATTTACCTGGTTTTGATATTGGTTTCACTGAAGGAATTTGGAAACTCTCTCTCTCTCTCTCTCTCTCTCTCTCTCTCTCTCTCTCTCCCCACACACACTCTCACCCTCGCTTTAAATAGTTTAGGTAGTATTTGTTGTAGTTCTTCTTTGAAGGTCTGGAAGATTTCTACTGTGAATCCACCTGGATCTGGGATTCTTTTAGTCAGAAGGCTTTTTTATTACCTTTTCAAGCTCCTTATTTGTTAAGGGACTGTTTAAGTTGTTCATTTCTTCATTTTTTCTTGGTTAAACTTTGGAAGTTCAGTTAAATCTAGAAATTTATTCATTTCATTTTTCTAATCTAATTGAGTAGAGTATGTTTAAGTATTCCCTTTAAATGGTCTGGATTTCTTTGGTGTCTGTTGTAATGCTTCACTGTTGACCTTTGATCTTGTTGATTTGGGTCTGCTCTTTACTTCTTTTGGCTGGTTGGGCTTAATGTCTTCGATCTTTTCCAAGAACCATCTCTTAGATTTGCTGAGTAGTGTATTATGTTCTTTGTTTCTATCTTGAGGATTTCTACTCTTAGTTTTATTACTTTTTTCTTGTCTGCTCAGCTAGAGTTTGGTTTGTTTTTGTTTTTCCAAAATCTTGAGTTACATCTTGAAATCATTTATTTATGCTCTTTTGTATTCTCATTATGTAGCCCTAGCTAGCCTGGAACTTGCTATGTAGATCAGGCTGCCTCAGATTTACAGACATCACCTACTTCTGCCTTCCAAGTACTTGTATAAAAGGTACATGCCACCATGCCCTGCTGCTTTCTGATTTTCTTTTGAAAAAATATTACTTTTATTTTAAGTGTATGAGTGAATGTATGTGCATTTGTGCAGTTCAAGGCTGCTGAAAGTCAGGAGAGGGCATCAGATCCCCAGAACTAGAATTACAAATGGTTGTTAGCCACCATGTGGATATTGGGAACCAAACCCAGGTCCTCTGCAAGAGCATTCAATACTCTTAACTGATGAGCCATTTCTCTGGCCCCTTTCTGGTATTTTTAAATGTAGACACTTAGAGCTACAAATTTTCCTCTTAAGACTGCTTTTAATGTGAACCAGAAATTTTGTTGCACTGTTTTCATTTTCATTTAATTCCAGGATTCTAAAAAATTTCCCTCTTGATTTCTTCTTTCTCAGATTCATCCTTCAGTACTGTGCTCTTTAATATCCATGAATTCATGTAATTACTAGGGATTCTTTTTCTGTTCATTTTAAGCTTTATTGCATTGTGTTCAGAGAGGATACATGAAATTATTTTGATTTTGGGGGGTTTGTTGATTATTTTGTGTGTGTGTCCCCTCGTATGTGGTCTATTTTAAAGAAACTTCCATGGACTGCTGAGTAGAATGAGTATTCTTTGGTACTTAGGTGGAATATCTGTTAATAGATATCTGTTAAGTCTGTTTGATATATGATATCATTTAATTCTGATATTTCTCTGTTTATGTCCATATGGCATATTTATTGGAGAAAGTGGGGAATTTAAAGTCACCTACTATCACTGAGCTGGAATAATCTGTGTCTTGAAGTTCAGTAGTACTCTTTATGAAATTAGATGTGACAGAGTTTGGTGCACATGTGTTTAGGACTGTAATGTCTTCTTGATCATTTTTCCTTTGATCAGAGTGAACTGTCTTTATCCCTACTAATTAATTTTAATTTTAAGTCTATTTTGTCCTTTAACTCTAATATGGTGCCTTTCCTTGAAGATGACTTATTGTATACCACAGAAAGATGAATTATATTTCTGAATCCATTTAACTAACCTATGTCTCTAGATCAGGAAGTTGAGTTTATTGGTATTTAAAATTATTAATGAAAGATGTGTGTTGGTTACTGTCACTTTATTTTCTGTTTGTGATCTTAGTCCTATTTTTTGTTTCTGTAACTATGGTTTCAAATTTTTAAATTTCTGTAGCTTCTTGGCTATGTTTATTCCTCACTTCTGCCCATTGTATTACTTCCAGTATTCTCTGTGGGCCTGGTTTTATGGAAATGAATTCTTTCAGCCTTTTTGTATGAAGGAAAGTTTTTCTCTCTCCTTCAATTATGGAAGATAGTTTTGCTTGGAAAAGTAGTGTGGGTAGCATCTATGGTCATTTAGAACTTGGAGTACATTCTTCCAGGCTCTTCTGGTTTTTAAAGTTTCCAGTGAAAAGTGAGCTATTAATCTAACATGTTTTCCTTTACATGTAACTTGTCTTGTTCTTGCAACTTTCAATACCCTCCCTTTTTCTGGCCATTTAGTGTTTTTACTATGATATGCTGTGATGAGTTTCTTTTTCAATCCTGTCCATTTGCTGTTCTGTGTGCTTCTTGTATCTGTATGGATAAGTCTTTTCTTAATTTAGTCAGGTTTTGTTCTAATATCCTGTTGAAGATCTGACCTATGCCATTAACCTGGGATTCTTCTTCCTCCTCTATGCCTGTTTAGTAGAGTTTGTCTTTTCATGGTGTCACACAACTCCTGCATATTCCTTTGCTGCATTTTTTATAAAATTTTTCATATTTTTTGCTTGAGTGGTCCAATTTTTCTACTCTATCATCAAGTCCTGATATTTTGTCTTCTACTTGATCTATTCCTCTGTCAAGACTTTCCTCTGAATTTTCTAATTGGATTATTAAGTTTTTCAAATCCATCTTTATTTCTTCTTGAGTTTTCCTCAATATTTCTTTTTCCTGAATTCATTTTTCAAATCCTGAATTGTTTGGAATTTAATTCAGCTGCATAATTGTATTTTCTTGAGCTTCATTAAGGAATTTATTCCTATCCTCTGAGTTCATCGAGGTATTTGGCCATGTGTTCTTTAAACTCCTGAATTCTTTGATCATGTTTATGATGGTTCTTTTAAGTTCTGTGTCCTGAGGTTCCTCTGGGTAGTTCTTATTGTAGAACATTTCTATAGGACTAGTGGGTTTGGATGGGGACATATTGTCTTCTTTTTCTATACTGTTTATATTGTTGAGATATGACCTGGACATATGGACTTTGTTGGTTCTATGTCTAATATGCAATTCTAGCTTGCCTTTGTTGAGTAGAAGTTTGATTCTGTTTCTGTTGTTATCACAGCTTGGTTGATTTTAGATCAGGTGTGAAGAGCTACTTGGTTAATGCTTTGTGTTCTTGCTGTTGATTTTTTTATTAAAGTGTCAGGGATGATTCTAGTTCTGTGTACAAGGTTGGCAATTACAGCTACACCTGGAGGTGTGCAGATTTTGTCTTTCCATGGTGTCCCACAGCTCCTGCATATTCCTTTCCTGTGCTCTGGATAACTTATCAGGCTGGTCAGGATCATAAGTAGGTATGAACCAGGCTGCTACTGGGAGTGTGGAGATGACTGTAGGGTGGGCAGAGTTCTCTCTTTGAAAGTGTTTTAAAAAGCATTAGCTTATCTGAATGTTACATAGCTGAACTTAAATACTGATTTTCATCAAGCCTCCACATGTGACTTTGTATCCCAACTCAAGCATTTATCATCTGTGTGATTTGGGTGGAGCGATTTGTCCTTTCATGCTTGAATTTTATTGTAGAGAAAATTAATACTTAAAATCTGTACTTCGAGAACTATTTTGAAGAGCTCTGAAAGCTTTCTGAAAATTAAAGCATTGTTAATTAAGACAACACCATGCAAAATTTTTGTTTTCTGACATTTCTTCATAAAGTCTTCTGATATAGAAGTGAATAGGTTAAATGCTGAAAACGTTGATAAGACCAGAATTAATATAAGAAAAATCAGTGTCTTTCTAAATTGTAGCTGGGATATTAATTGATATAAAATCTTGGCAATGTCTTTTGAAAATGTGAACTATGCCCAACCTTTGATCTATCACGTCTACTGTAAAAATTTTCCCTGAGGGACTATTTACAAAGTTTTCAAAGAATGGAAGCTTTCAAAAAAATAATAAACTAAAAAGAAACTAATTGTCTATTAAAATCTATAATATATCATATAATGAAACTATAAATACGAGATGAATATTTGTATAAATGCTACAATATGAAGATGCCCAAGAAGCATTATATGAAAAGAGGAAGTTATACACTTGTGTGTATGCCATGATAAAATGTTCTTATATCTGAACACACATTGGTAAAGGGTTAGAAGAGCATAAATATGAAGCAAGATAGTAGTGATTGTGTTTATGAATGAAATGGATGATGTTGAATGGGACAGAACTGGGAGGGCCCTTGCTTATCTTGTGTAACCTGGCTTTATTTTTAAATTAAAGACATGCTCTTTTCAGAACCACAGTATGATTAGGAATGTAATACTGTTAAAATGGAGGGGGAGGAAGGATTATACAAGGAACCTTGGGAATACAGGGTAAGAAGGAGCTCAAGAGAGGTGGGACTATAGGAGACTGGTAGTATCTAGAGAGAATTGAGGAAAATGGGGACACTTTAAAATTGTTCATTCTACATTTAGCAGGAGTCACTTTAGTTGTCCTGAACATATAAAATACACCATGGTACTAATCAACACATGCATAGTACATTGATTCACAGTTCATCAATCTGATAGAATAGCTGGTTAAATGACCCATGGACTACAGTTCATGTAATAAGTGTGATGATAAAGGTAAGTCCCTATTGCTTTGCAGAGAGAAAAGGTTATTATCCAGACTCAGTGTTTGTAAAGTAAGGAGCCAGAAAGTAGCTAATGATACTCTGAACCTCAAAGCAAAGATCATCAACTGTGAGCTCCAAGAAGGAAATTACTGTAGATAATTAATAATTACTGTAGACAGTTATAATAAATAACTGTCTACCACAGTTATCACTCTTTCTACAGGATGTGATGCACTGCCAAGCATATAGTAGATTCTTGGTGAATATTAGTTAACTGAATAAATAAATGCTCAGTAGGAGGAGCTAGAAAATTAAATGGGTAGAAGTCAGTCTTAAAGTGCATTGTTGGCATGTAGGCCTGACAGTGCACAGTTATATTCTGAGTACATTATACATCCTGTATAATTCTGCATGTGATTATAAAGGACCAGAGTACAACAAACAATTGATGGAGGACCCAAATACTTAATGGTCATGTTTCCTATGCAGAATTTAGCTGTCTATTTTGAAAGCAATAGAGAGTCTCTGGTCCATTTCAAGTACAGAAGAAATTATTGTATTTGGACTTTGGAAAATCTATCTTTCTCAAAAACATGTTGATATATGGTAGAAGAACAAAGCTTCTGAGGACTAGACTTGGGCTTGGATTAGAGAGGAGAGAAGATAGCAACTGGAATTGAGATAACAACTCCAAAATTTTTAACAAAAATAAAAACGATAGTATTAAATTCATAGTAGAAATGAGGATGAATAGAGCAGAATACAGCTCAGTGACAAAAAACCTCAAGTGAGTAGCCACGTTAAGCCTGAGGGTGAAGATGCTGCCACTGATGCTGGAGAGTTGCCGAAGAGTGAATGAGATATAGACTATACTGTCCTGGTCCTAAAAGGCAACTTTTATTACTTCCTTCAGTATACTGTACTTGTGAAAATCTTGTTTTAAATTTACCTGAATAGATTTTTACTTTGGCTTCATTTTTTTTTCTTTTTTTCTGGGTCATCTGGTAGATTCCAACAGTAATGTTTTTCACCTCTACTAATTAGCATGAAGCAAATTTTTATGCTTCTTCCTCAAATATAACTCATTTTTAAAAATTCATTGATTTTTTTGTGTATATTTCATACAGAACATCCCAAACAATCTTATTCATCTATATACCCAATTCCCAAATGGCACCCTCCCATAGCCCCCCACCACTGGAGCCCATATACTCTGTCATCCCTGTCACCGTCCACTGTGTTGTTGTTGCCTCCAGCCATGCCCCAGTGCTTGTCTCTCTGCTGAATCTAGTCAGCCTATCTAGATTTCCTTGTTTTAGGAAGATTGGCTCTTCCTCAATCCATTGAATCTAGTCAGCCTATCTAGAGTTCCTTGTTTTATGAAGATCGGCTCTTCCTCATCTAGCAGCAATCAGTTGCCAATATTTCTTTAGATAAGTTTGGGGTCTGCTGTTCATTTTCCCAGTTCTATGCTGGGTTATTGTCTGGAGTCTCTTGGGCCACCCTGGCCAACAACTCAAGGAAGGTATCTCCTGTCTGGCATTGTTTCTTCTTATGTAGCCTTTAGCTATACACATGGACTCTTAAAAAATCATATTGACCCCTTTAATCTTCTGTTATACTTTCCATTGGGGTGTTTAAGATCATACAGTTGGCCCAGATAAACCAATTTATTTTTACTCTTAAGGCTGTTTGAGGATCTGTTCCTCAGGAGTCACATGGGCTTGGGAGGAGCCCCTGGTTCCTTTCTTTCACCAGTTCCATCTATGTGAAGATAAGTCAACAGTCCTGCTCAACCATGGTTGGCTTTGTTTGGCAGCGTGTAGGAAATGTTTCCTCTGTGTTGACCCTCTTCTTTGTAGACTGGACACTGGTTCAAGTCTGTCTGGTGGGGTTTCCATGGCCTCCTTTATCAAGAGGACAGGTGACTCACCACAGTTACAGGACATTTTGAGAGATGCTCATACTCCTATGGAACTTAGTTGACATAGGAGGGCAAGGAGCAAAAACTGTCCTTTATGTTCCTCTGACCAAATTAATATAAGCTTTAAAGTATGACTGCTAACATCCAAGAAGGTTACTCCATCACTCTGGCACTTTTAATAACCATGTACCATGTAGATAAACCTTGGGCGAAGACCAGATGTTCTCAGATAAACCTTGCCTAGATCTATATTATATCCCTTGAAGTAGCTGTCTGTATAATTTGTCAGTAGGTTGTTTGATTATTATGGTTCCCTCTGACTTTTTTAAAACTAACTAGGCATTATTTATCTCTCACATTGTCTAACCCTTCCACCATGGTTTACCCATTTAAAGTACCCCCATTTTTCTCATTTCTCCTTTAATAATACCTTTCTCTTATGGCCCTACCTCTCTTGAGCTTCTTCTTTCCCTTGATCCCCGAGGTTCCTTGTATACCCTTCCCTCCCCCCTCCCTTAAACTAACCCAATTTTTATCCATATCTCCTAGTAATGCCTGTTTCCTACTGTTCTTCTCTTTCAGATTCTTTCTTTACTTTTACCTCCCTAGTTCCTTTTCATTACCATGGTTTCTGTATTTATGTCTGGTTACATACTCACTTATCAGGATTTGGTGCTAGGATCCAAGTATGAGGGAGAATATAATAATTTTTTTTCCTGAGTCTGTGTTTCTTCACTTATTATAACGGTTTCTACTTCCATCCATTTACCTGAAAGTCTCATGATTTTATCTTTCTTTACTAGTGAGTAAAGCTCCATCATATAAACAAACCACATTTTCATTATCCAATCGTCAGTTGAAGGACACTTAGGCTGCTTCCATCTCTTAGCTATTGTGAAAAGAGCAGCAACAAACATGGATGTACAAGTGTCTCTGCAATAGGATGAGTTCTTTGGGTATATGCCAAGGAGTGGTATAAATGGTAGGTTGATTTGTAATTTTTTAAGAGTTCTCCACCCTTCTTTCCATAGGGGTTGAACAAGTTTGCAGCCCCACCAGCAGTGGATGAGTGTTCCCCTCTCTACACATCCTCTCCAACATTTGGTATCATTTGTTCTCTTGAATTTAGCCAGCCTGACTGGGTAAGATGCAATCTTAAAGTGGTTTTAATTTGCTGGGATTAAAGGCATACATCACCACACTAGGCCCATTTGTCGTTTTATTAAGAGTTCTCCACACCACTTTCCACAGGGGTTGTACACGTTTGCAGTCCCACCATCAGTGGATGAGCATTCCTCTTCCTCCACATCCTCTCCAACATTTGGTATCATTTGTTCTCTTGATCTTAGCCAGACTGGATGGGGTAAGATGAAATCTTAAAGTGTTTTAATTTGTATTTACCTAATTACTAATGATGCTGAACACCGTTTAAGATGCTTCTTAGCCATCTTTATTTCTTCTTTTGAGAACTCTCTGTTCAGCTCCTTAGCCCACCTTTTAATTGGGTTACTTCATTTCTTGATTCTTTGTTTTTTGGATTTGTTATATATTGTGGGTTTTTTGTTTTTTGTTTTTTGTTTTTTGTTTGTTTTTTTTTTTTTGGTCTTTTTGAGACAGGATCCCCCTGTAGCCCCAGCTGACCTGGAACTCGCTATATAGACCAGGCTGGCCTCAAACTCACAGAGATCCGCCTGCTTACTTCTGTCAGATGTGTTGCTGGTGAAGATTTTCTCCCATTCTGTGGGTTTTTCTTCACTTCCTTGGTTGCTTCTTTTGATGTACAGAAGCTTTTTAATTTAATGAGGTCCCATGTGTTGATCCTTGACCTTGTTTACTTGGCAATTGATGTCTGGTTTAGAAAATCCTTTCCTACACCTATATCTTGTAGGTAGTTGCCAATTTTTTCTTCTAACATTTTCAAAGTTTCAGGCTTCACATTGAGGTTTTTCATCTGGACTTGACTTTTGTGTAAGGTGAAAGATAGGGGTTTAGTTTCATTCTTCTACAGGTGGAGATCCAGTTTTGCCAGCACCATTTTCTGAACATGTTGTCTTTCCTCCAGTGAATGTTCTTGGCCCCTTTGTCAAATATTACATGGCTGAAATTGCGTGTACTCATATTTGAGTCTTCAAAATTTTGTTCCATTGATCCACTTTTTTTAAAGCACCATGTTGTTTTTATTATTATAGCTCTGTAATACAGTTTAAAATCTGGTATAGTAATCCTTTGGCATTGCTCCAGTGCTCAGGGTTGCTTGGCTATCTGAGGTCTTTTGTGCTTCTATATGAATCTTAGGATTGTTTTTCCAATTCCGTGAAGAATGACATGTTTATATTGATTGGCATTACACTGAATCTATAAATGGCATTGCATTGAATCTATAAATGGCTTTTGGTAGGATGGTCATTTTCACAATATTAATTATTCCAATCCATGAGCGTGGGAGGTCCTTCCATCTTCTAGTGTCTTCCTCAATCTCTTTCTTTAAAGACTTAAAATTTTCATTGTAGAGGTCTTTAATGGCTTTGGTCAGGTTTATTCCAATATATACATATTTTACAGCTATTGTGAAATGGAGTGTTTCTATGTACTCTTTCTCTGATTGCTTGTTATTGGTATATAGAAAGGCTATAGACTTTTTAAAATTAATTTTGTAACCTACCATTTTACTGAATGTGTTAATAATTTCTAGGCGTTATCTAGTGGAATTTTTGGCATCTCTTAGATATAATATCATATCATCTGCAAAAAGGGATAATTTTATCTCTTCCTTTCCAATTATTACTCCTTTAATTTCCTTCTCTTGTCTTATCGCTCTTGCAAGAGTTTCAAGCACTATGTTAAAAGAGAAGCGGAGATAATGGGCAGTCTTGACTGGTTCCTGATTTCAATGGGAATGCTTCCATTTTTTTCTCCATTTAGAATGATGTTGGCTATGGGTTTCTTGTATATGGCTTTAATTATGTTGAGGTGTGTTCCCTCAAGTCCAATTTCCTCTAGGAATTTGAACATAAATGCATGTTGAATTTTGTCAAAGGCCTTCTCTGCATCTATTGAGATGACCATGTGATTCTTGTCTTTGAGCCCATTTATACAATTTATGATGTTTATTGACTTAACGTATATTGAACCATCCCTGTATCTCTGAAATAAAGCTGACTTGATCATGGAGGATGATCTTTTTGATGTGTGTCTGTATGCAGTTTTCAAGTATCTTGTTGAAAATTTTTGCATCTATGTTCATAAGGATATGGGCCTATAGTTTTCTTTTTTGGTTGTATCTTTATGTGGCTTTGGTATTAGAGTGATGCTGGCTTCATAGAAGGAATTTGGAAGTTCTTCCATTTCTATTTTTTTAAATAAATTAAGTAGTATTGGATGTAGATCTTCAATTAAATGTCTGATAGAATTCTGCTGTAAATCCATCTGGTCCTGAGCTTTTTTAGTAGTATTAGTAGATCTTTAAATGTCTGGAAGTATTCTGCTATAAATCCATCACGTCCTGGGCTTTTTTTCGTCGGAAGGTTTTGTATTACTCTTTCAATTTCCTTATGTGTTCTGGGTCTGTATAAGCTGTTACTCTTTCTTGGTTTTCTTTTTGGAGGTTCCCATGCTTTTTTAAGGTTTTCAAATTTAGTAGTTTATAGGTTTTAAAAGTATTCCTTTATAATTTTCTGGATCCTTTTGGTGTCTGTTGTGATGTTTCCCCTTTCATCCTGATTTTGTTGATTTGGAGGTGCTCTTTCTTTCTTTTGGTTAACTGGGCTAGTGGTCTGTCAATATTGTTTATCTTTTCAAAAGAACCAGCTCTTGGATTCGTTGACTCTTTGCTTTGTGTTATGTATTTCTATTTCATTAATTTCTGCTCTGATTTTTGTTATTTCTTCTTGTCTGCTAGGTTTGGGTTTCATTTGTTGTTGCTTTTCAAGTGTCTTGAGTTGAAATGTTGTCATTTTTTTTGTGTGTGGTCTTTCCGAATTTTTAATGTAGGCACTTAGAGCTATCAACTTCCTTCTAAGGACTGCTTTCAACATGTCCCAGAGGTTTTGTTGTGTTGTATTTTTCTTTTCATTTAGTTTCAGGAATACTTTTATTTCTTTCTTATTTCTCCTTTGACCCATTCATCGTTCAAGAGTGTGTTGTTTAATCTCCATGTGTTCATGTGGTTACCAAGGTTTCTTCTGGTGTTGATTTTAAGCTTTATTGCATTGTGATCTTATAGAATGCATGGAATTATTTCAATTTTTTGTATTTGTTGAGGTTTGTTTTGTGCCCCAGTATATGGCCAATTTTGGATAAAGTTCCATGGGGCACTGAATAGAAAGTGTATTCTTTGGTGCTAAGATGGAATATTCCATAGATGTCTGTTAGGTCCATGTGATTATAGTATTCTTGAAATCAGATCTGTCTCTGTTAATTCTCTGTCCTCTTGACCTATCTAATGGATATAATGGGGTATTGAA
Source organism: Nannospalax galili (assembly GCF_000622305.1). Classification (NCBI taxonomy): domain Eukaryota; kingdom Metazoa; phylum Chordata; class Mammalia; order Rodentia; family Spalacidae; genus Nannospalax; species Nannospalax galili. Next base: position 5,160,261 of record NW_008354281.1, read on the forward strand.
GTCCCCTACTATTAATGAGTTTGGAGTAATCTGGGTCTTAAAGTCCTGTAGTACTGTTTTTATGAGGTTAGGTGCACCAGAGTTTGGTGAATATATGTTCATGATTGTAATATCTTCTTGGTCTATTGTTCCTTTGATCAGAATGAAGTGACCTTCTTTATCTCTTCTGATTAGTTTTAGTTTAAAGTCTATTTTATCAGATATTAGTATTGCAATGCCTGCTTTTCTCTTAGTACCATTCACTTGGTACATTTTTTTCCATCCTTTCACCTTAAAGTAGTGCCTATCCTTGAAAGTGAGATGAGTTTCTTGCAGACAACAAAAAAAGAGATGGGTTTTGCCTAAAAATGTTATAGCCACTTTTGAAAGAGCTATATGTTTGCTCTGGAAACTATTACTGAGCATATTAAAGCTGTAATGATATGCTTCTTCTAAAAAAATAAAAAATAATATTTAAAAAAAAGATGGGTTTTGTTTCTTAGTTCATTCAAATAGTCTGTATCTTTTGACTTGGGCTTTCAGTCCATTGATATTTAAAGTTATTAATGAAAGATGTATATTGAATCCCGTCATTTTTATTTCTGTTCATATTCTTGGTATAACTGCACATTTCCCCCTTATACCTTCATTTTCTTTCCGTAACCCCTTGGGTATAGTCATTCCTTTCTTCAGCTCCTTTTATTTCTTCAAGAATTCTCTGAAGGGCTGGTTTTGTGGACACACATTCTTTCAGCCTATTTATTTCATGGAAGATTTTTCTTTCCCCTTTGACTATAATAAACATTTTGTCAGGGTAAAGTAATCTGGGTTGGCATCTGTGGTCATTTAGAACTGGGACTACTTTGGTCCAGGCTCTTCTGGCTTTCACAGCTTTCGCTGAAAAGTCTGCTGTAATTCTAATGGGTTTTCTTTTATATGTGACTTTTTTTTTTTTTTTTTTTGCAGCTTTCAGTATTCTCTCTTTGTTCTGTGTGTTTATTGTTTTTACTATGATGTGTATGGAGAGTTTCTTTACTGGTCCTGTCTATTTGGTGTTCTATTTGCTTCTTGTATTTGTATGGGCATTTCTTTTTTTAATTTTGGGGAATTTTCTTCTAAAATCCTGTTGAAGATCTGGTCCATACCATTATCTTGAGATTTACCCCTTTCACTATGCCTATGATTCATAAGTTTGGTGCTTTTATGGTGTCACACAATTCCTGCACATTCCATTCTGTGATTACTTAAATTCTTCATAATCTT
>NW_008354281.1:5161528-5169679 GCF_000622305.1 Nannospalax galili
ATCCATTTTATCTTCCAGTCTTGATATTCTGTTTTCCATTTCATTCATCCATTGGTGAGGCTTTCTCCTGTCATTTCTAACCGGCTTACTGGGTGTTTCGCTTCCTTCTTCATTTCAGCCTGCATATTCTTCAATATTTCTAACTCTTTTCTGAATTCATTCAGAAATTTATCCTTATCTTCTTTCAGGTCTTTGATTTCTTTGTGTGTTCTTTAAACTCAACGAACTCTTTTATCATGTTTATAATTGTTCTTTTGAGTCCCATGTCCTGTGTTATTTTTAGGGTGTTTTCATTGTACTTTTCTAGAGGACTGTTGGTACTTCATGGGGATATATTATTTTGACTTTTCATGTTACATTTTTTCTCTGTGACTTTGACATGTGAATTTCTTTTGTAGCTTCTGATTCTTATGTGAGACTCAAGCCTTCCTTTGTTGAGTTTAGGTCTGTTTCTTTTTGTAAACTTTATGTGCCTTTGTGGTTCACTTGTTGGGCATGAAAAGCTGGTTGGTCAATGATTCAGGTTCTCTCTTTTGATTTTATATTGGGGTGGCCAGATTGCTTTTGTCTTTAGGAGTTCCCACAAAGGCCCAAGTCAGGTGAGGATAAGATGCTCTCAGGCTCTCTCCTAAGGTCTGGATCCCTCCAGGAAAGATACTGACCTCGGGAATTTGGGGGCTGGGCTGGCCTGGGAACAGGACCCAGGAAAGATGCTGGTCCCAGGAAGCTGGTGGCTGTGCCACCCAGGGATGCAAAGAGATATGGTGATGGGGAGAGGCTCTGAGGGCTCCTGGGGTCTACTGGGAGGAACTGGGTAGGTCTGTATGCAAAGGATCAGGAATCAATGTGGACTCTGGGCCAAGAGGTCATCCCAGGGGTCTGGGGTGCCAAGACAGGAAATAGGCCAGTACACAGGCCAGGAGGAGAGGTGGGGTGGGTGAGCTGGGAGGAAGAATGAGGCTGGGGGAGTCAAGGTGCAGTGGGCACTGCAAGACATACCCAGGAAAGATGTTGACACCAGGAAGCCAGTGGCTGTGCAGCTCAGGGATGCAAAGGGAGGTGGGGGAGGGATCAGGCCCATGGGGCTCCTGGGGACTGCAGGGAAGGGTTGGTTTGATCTAGATGCAAAGGACTGGGAAGCAGTTGGCATTCTGGGCTGAGAGGTCAGTCCAGGGGTCTGGGGTGCCAAGACAAGAAACAGGCCAGTACCAGGCTAGGAGGAGAGATGGGGTAGGGGAGCTGGGAGGGTGAATGAGGCTGGGGGAGTCAAGGCGTGGTAGGTACCACAGGGTCCACCCAGGAAAGATGCTAGCACAAGGAAGCTGGTGATTGAGCCACCCATTGAAGCAAAGGTAAGTCGGGGCTGGCTTCATTTCTTCTTATTGAAAAGTCAGGTATGCTCCATTCTTTTTGCTGAACTGTCAACTCTTCCTTGAAGATAATGAGATTATATATTGGTCTTTGCTTTCAGCACTATTATTATAGAGTGCCTATGAATTGATTTTTTTGGTTAGTTTATCTACTGTTTTTATTTACTTACTCTGATGGATTTTGTAGCTTTTTAAAATCTTTGGTTTGAAATTTTCATTAGTTTTGAAAATTCTTCATCAATATCCTTTAAACTATAGTGTATGCCTCATTTTACCTTTACTTTCTTCTGATTCAAATTATGTCTATTAAGACATTTTTTCCATGTTCCAAGTACCTTTGCTTTTACTTGTATTTTCCCAGGCATTAACCTCTTCCTTTTTTAGGGTAGATAACTTCCTATCTTCCAAGTCACTAACTCTGTGCTCTAAGTCACTTCTGTGTTTCAAACTCTGTTGTTGAGCTCTTCTTTTCTTTGCTTATTTTTAGTTTGTTTTCTTATCTTTAATTGACTTTTTCCATTTTAGAATTTTCTTAAAAATCGTATTCATAGAATTTCAACAGATGTTGCTTTCCTGGTGAATGCATCTTTGATTTCATGTTTTCTAGAATTTGTCAGTCATGATATTTAGAGTCTTATTTGATTAACAGCTAGATTACAGGTGAATTTAAGTGTCCTGTTTTTACATTCTCAGTTTTGCTGATATGTTGAAAGAATGCTCATCACTTTTTTAATTGAATATTAGGAAACGTATATGGAAGACTACAGAAATTATTTAATGACATTTCTGTGTTATCCTATCCAAGAAATGATCCAGTTTTATTTCTTGCCTCAAACTTAAGGCATAACTCCCTTAGATCTCATAAGAAAATGGGTTTTATGAATTTCATGAGCACTGCTCTGTATTAACTCTTATTCTTTGGATCTAAACAGAAGTCAGGAATGCTTATCAGCGTTTTGTCTCCCCAGCCTCTGAAATCTAATCTTTTTCTTCTGACCATCATGAGACATGAAGACTCTGAATGGTTCCAGAGCTTTTAGCTATTTCTTTTTGCTCAGTCTCTTCAACACTTGGCTCCACATCACTTGAAAACTGACAAATCCCTGAGGGGGAACCATCTCAATGTACTTTTCTTTAAAATGTGTTCATAACCTGAATTCTAGCATTGTCCTCTAAACTCTATCAAAGCTCTGCTTATACCCCAGCCTCAGAAACCACTATCTCTCTGGTTTCTTACAGATAGGAATCAGCAAAAGCTTTCGGGCGAAAAATTGCCTCACCTCCATTGATTTTCCTTCCCTTTGCAATTCTAGACCCTCAATAACTGGCTACCTTCATTTATCCTATTTTCAAACCAATAATTATTTAATTTTATCCTGCTTTTCTTATTTCTCTGTATGGAATGGTTAATCTCATAGACCAAGGCTTGGAAGTTATTCTTTAATAGAAAATTTGTCAAAAAAGAATGTCGCAGAAGAGGTGAGGATGCAAGATATAGGAGCGCTATTCATAGAAGTTAGAGAGCACAGCTCAAAGTGTCTGGAAAGGAGAATGATAGGGTGGTAACTCAATGAAGAAAGTGCCATGTGTGCATGAGAATATAGAAAAGACCAGATGGGAAGAGGCTGTCACATGTCATTGGGTGAGGGCCCAGACTTAAGGAATTTATGACGTGATGTCATTATCTGATTCCAAGTAGAATGTCCTCACTGCTGACACCTTCCTTTGCCATTCCCACAGTAACCACTCTTAGGAAAGACCCATCTAGGTGTAATTTCTCCCTTTCTCTATAGAGTCTCTCTACTGTGTGATATAGAATCACCATGCTGGCTGGATTGGCACTAGTACAGAGTACTCTCCAGCCAGACTGAATGTCTCAGAAGTGTCCTATAAAGCGCAGTGGCTGTGGTCTTCTAGTGCCTGGCAATTTGCAAGGCTGTTTCTTGTGCTCTGATTCAGAGCCCCCACTCTGCTCTTGTTTTCTGGATTATCATTTTGTCTGAAGCTGTCATCTCAGATAGAGCTGGCCCTGCCTATTTGCCCATGCTTATGATCAAACGTTGCTGCTTCCTCATCGTCCCTTCTTTCAGCTCCTGGATGCACAGCAGTGTGACTGTTCATATCAGAGTCATCACCACTTACGTAGACTCTTGCAACAGTCTCTTAAACCTCATCTGAAGTGTCACTTTATTGCAATCCATCCTCCACAATGCTGTCAGGCATTTCTTTATAGATTTGATTGTATCACGTTGTTGGTCAAAACCTTTGCTAGCTCCTTGCTGTCTAAGGAATAATGCACAATCAGTTCTTGCAGAAACAAAAACTGCAATAATTACACTGACAATTTTTTAGAAAAGCTTTGTATAGTAAAACAGATGGAAGATGGCCAAAGCTATTTTTTAAGACTGAAATAATTTTAAATGTTTCTATGAAATAAAAAAGAATAAATACAAACGAATTAGGATTAAGAGCCAGAAGCTAAAAAAAGAGCATTGAAATAAACTAAAATACAAGGATAAATTATAGAAATATACAATTGATAAATAGATCTAAAAGATGCCTCTCAGGGGGGACAATAAAGTAGAGGCAATCTAGTAAGGTTAATTTAATACAAAAGAGAAAGTGGAAGTAATAAAAAAACTTTCAGGATATATTTAAAATTAGAATATAATGTTTAAATCTGCTTAACTCCATTCTTATGAAGCAGAAAATCTTGCTAAAATCAAAATATTCTTAATAGATAACAGAAACTAGCAAAATTAATTCAATAATCTTGGAGAACTAGGGAAAACTGACTAGTACCGACAAGAAGGTACATGACTCTAGTTGCTTCCAAAGCCAGCAATGCAAAAATGCCCAAGGACTTTATAAAGTTTCATTACAATGTCTCAAAGCACACAATTAGAAGGAAAACATTACAATTCATTTATAAACTAGCTGTAATTCTAATAAAAGAATTTCATAAAGCCAGAGCCAAGAAGATTCTCACTTTTAAAATCAAGGAAAACTCCACACTAAAATATAATGCATAAAAACCTTACAGTGTACTAGTATTATATATATATATATATGATTTAATATTAGAAAAATTCTATTAAAAATTTCAACATGTCCAAAAAACAAGTTAAAAATCAGCATGGTTATTATCTTAGGCTGTTTCTCCATTGCTGTGACAAAACACTCTGACCAATACCAACTTGGGGAGGAAAGGGTTTATTCAGCTTACATCTCCCAGGTCACAGTTCATCAGGGAGCCCAAGGTAAGAATTCAGGGCAGGAACCTGGAGGCAGGAGCTGGAGCATAGGCCATGGAGGAACAATGCTTACTGGCTTGCTCCCCTGGCCCCTGCTCAGTCTGCTTTTTTATATGACACAGGCCCACCTGCCCAGGGGTGGCAGCACCCACAGTGGCTGGGCCATCCCACATCACTCATCAAGAAGATGCCCCTCAGATATGGCCACAGGCCAGTCCAATGGCAGCAATTCCCCAATTGAGGCTCCCTCAACCCAAGTGTGTCAAGTTGATAATAAAGCTATCCAGCACAAGGACTATTTCTGGAGGAGTTTGTGTGGGATTTCTGTTGTTTCTTCCTTGAGTGTTTCATAGAATTCACCAAAAAAGCAACCTAGTCTTGAAGTTTGCTCAGTATGAAGGTTTTTATGTTTGGTTTTGTGAAACAGGGTCTCCCTGTAAGCCCAGCTGGGCCTGGAACTCACTATGTAGACCAGGCTGGTCTTGATCTCATAGAGATCTACCTGCCTCTTTGCCTCCCAAGTGCTGGAATTAAAAATTTGTACCACCATACCCAGCAGTTATTATTATTATTATTATTATTATTATTATTTGAATGGAAAGGTTTTTAAGACAAAATTCAATTTTTTAATAGCTACTGAGCTCTTCAGCCACATTTAGCATAAGCAACCAAACTTCTCACAGTCTAGCACCCCACATTCTCCATCTGGTTTTTAAGAAAGATCTAATCCAAACCTCTGTCTTTCAATGAGAACATTTAGATCATACAAAGTTAATATAATCATGGCTCTGAGCATGAGCATGATTCTCTCTTTTTTTTTTTTCTTTTTTCTTTTTTTGGTCTTTCTGAGACAGGTCCTCGCTATAGTCCAACTGTCCTGGAACTCACTATGTAGACCAGGCTGGCTTTGAACTTCGAGATCCACCTGCCTCTGCCTCCCAAGTGCTGGGATTAGAGGCGTGCACCACCACGCCTGACATAGTCTCATTTCTGTGTTTGCTTTTATTTCAGTTTTCCCCATTTCCTGTTGTCTGAATTTGTCCAGACTTTTGATGATTCCATTCTAACACCACAAATGGATCATTGGGTATGTTTTTTTTTTCCTGTTCTTTTCCTTTTTCATTGTTTCTATAGGGATTACGATATGCATCTTAAATCCACCAGCGTCTTTCAGATACTTCTACTTCTCTTTCTCATTCTTAGTGATTTGTTTTCCTATATGTTAATTCAACATATTCTGTATGTGCTAGGATACACTAATTCTTATTTTTACTGCATAAAATACATTATCCTCTGAAATAATTGAAGTGGTGGGAAGATCATTTTATGTTTACCTATATATACGTAATTTTTGGTGTTGTTCCCAGGGTGCAAATCCAAATTGCCATCTTGTCCAATTTTCTTCTGCCTAAAATACTTCTTTCAACTTTTCTTCAGAACAGTTGACAGAATTTTGCTATTGCCACAGCCCTTGATTGCCCCTCAGAACTGGAAGGTAAGACCCTAATGCTGAAGACAGGACATATTTCAGTCACAAACTTAGAGCAATGGAGCTGGAACTGACCTGGAAGTCTCCTCACTGAAGACTAACTCTCATAGTTCTAGAAGATACTATGTAAGCCTCTAAGGGAGAAAAATCAATCAATGGTCCAATCTCAGTTTTAATAACCACAACAATGACTAGAACAACAAACAATAGAAGTGTAATAGTAGCAATCCAGCAATTCCAATACAAAATCAAGAGAGAGAACTAGAAGTTTAGATGAACCAGCTTTTCATGCCCTAAAAGTAAACCACAGAGACACATAAAGTTCACAAAAAGAAGTAGACCTAAACTTGAAGGCCTGAGTCTCACACAAGAATCAGAAACTACAAAAGAAATTCACATGCCAAAATCACAGAGAAAAAATAATAACATGAAAAACCAAAATAACATATAACCACCAAATACCAGTAATCCTCTAGAGGAGCACAATGAGAACCCCCTAGAGATAATGCAGGACATGGAACTCAAAAGAACAATTATAAACATGATAAAAGAATTCAGTGAATATAAAGAACACACAAAGAAATCAAAGAACTGCGGGAAGATAGAGATAAACTTCTGAATGAATTCAGAAAAGAGATAGAAATATTGAAGAATACTCAGGCTGAAATGAAGAAGAAAGTGAAACACTCAGTAAGCCAATTAGAAACGACAGGAGGAAGCCTCAATAACAGGATGAACCAAATGGAAAACAGAGTATCAAGACTGGAAGATAAAGTGGACGAACTAGACCACTCAAGCAAAGATTATGAAAAATTTAAGAAATCACAAGAATGGAATATGCAGGAAATGTGTGATTCCATAAAAAGACCAAACTTATGAATCACAAGCATACAGGAAGGAGAAGAACCCCAAGATAATGGCATGGACCAGGTCTTCAACAGAATCATGGAAGAAAATTTCCCAAAATTAAAGAAGACATACCCATACAAATGCAAGAAACATAGAACACCAAACAGACAGGACCAGAAAAGAAACTCTCCACAGCACACGAGAAAAGAAACTCTCATGGCACATTATAGTAAAAACACTACACGTACAAAACAAAGAGACAATTCTGAAAGCTGCAAAAGAGAAACAACAAGTCATATATACAGGAAAACCCGTTAGGATTACAGCTGACTTTTCAATACAAACTATGAAAGCCAGAAGAGCCTGGACCAAAGTATTCCCAGTTTTAAATGATCACAAATGCCAACCCATATTATTATACCCAGCCAAAATGTCTATTATAGTCGAAGAGGAAAGAAAAATCTTCCACGACATAAATAGGCTGAAGGAATTCACGTCGACAAAACCAGCCCTTCAGAGAGTTCTGGAAGCAACATAAAGAGCTGAAGAAAGAAATGACTTTATGCAAGGGGTTGCAGAAAGAAATTCAGTGAAGGTATAACTGTGGAAAAGTACAGCTATATCAAGAAAGTAAACAAAAATAAAAATGACAGCTTTCAATATCCATCTTTCATTAATAGCTTTAAATATTAATGGACAGAACTCCCCAGCCAAAAGACACAGACTATGTGAATGGATTAAGAAACAAAACCCATCATTATGTTGTCTGCAAAAAACTCATCTCACTTTTAAGGACAGACACTATCTCAAAGTGAAAGGATGGAAAAAAAATATACTAAGCGAATGGCACTAAGATAAAAGAAAGCATGGCAATTCTAATATCTGACAAAATAGACTTTAAACTAAAACTAATCAGAGGAGACAAAGAGGACCACTTCATTCTTATCAAAGGAACAATGAATCAAAAAGATATTACAGTCGTGAACATATATTCACCAAACTCTGGTGCACCCACCTTCATAAAAACAATACTACAGGACTTTAAACCCAGATTAATCCCAACTCATTAATAGTAGGGGACTTCAATACCCCACTGTCTCCATTAGATAGATCAAGAGGGCAGAGAGTTAACAGAGGCACATCTGAACTAAACAATACCATATATCAAATGGACTTAACAGACATCTAC
>NW_008354281.1:5169817-5170110 GCF_000622305.1 Nannospalax galili
ACAATCAACACTGGAAGAAGCCCTAATCACCACATGAACACATGGAGATTAAAAAACACACTCCTGAATGATGTTAAGAAAGTAATAAAGTTTTCCTGGAATTAAATGAAAATGATAGTACAACATGACAAAACCTCTGGGACACACTGAAAGCAGTCCTTAGAGGGAAGTTTATAGCTCTAAGTGCCTACATCAAAAAACTGAAAAGAACATAAATAAATGACTTACCATTGCCACTCAACACACTTAAAAAGCAACAGCAAATGAAACCCAAACCCAGAAGACAAGAAGAA
>NW_008354281.1:5170521-5171838 GCF_000622305.1 Nannospalax galili
TCCAAAACCAGGTAAAGACACAACCAAAAAAGAGAACTATAGACCCATATCCTTAGTGAACACAGATGAAAAAATTTTCAACAAAATACTTTGAAACCGCATACAGACACACATCAAAAAGATCATCCACCATGATCAAGTTGGCTTTATCCCAGAGATGCAGGGATGGTTCAATATACATAATTCAATAAATGTCATAAATCCTATAAATGGGCTCAAAGACAAGAACCACATTATCTTCTCAATAGAGACAGAAAAGGCCTTTGACAAAATTCAACATGGCTTTATGTTCAAAGTCCTAGAGGGAATGGGACTGGAGGGAACATACCTCAACATAATTAAAGCCATATATAACAAACCCACAGCCAACATCATTGTAAATGGAGAAACTCTGGAAGCATTCCCATTGAAACCAGGAACCAGACAAGGCTGCCCACTATCTCAACTTCTCTTTAACATAGTACTTGAAACTCTTGCAAGAGCAATAAGACAAGAGAAGGAAATTAAAGGAGTAATAATTGGAAAAGAAGAGATCACTTTTAAAGAAAGAAATTGAGGAGGACATCAGAAGATGGGAGGACCTCCCATGCTCATGGATTGGAAGAATTAATATTGTAAAAATGACCATCCTACCAAAAGTCATATAAAGATTCAATGCTATGCCAATCAAAATCCCCGTGACATTTTTCACAGAATGGGAAAAAACTATCCTAAGATTCATAGGGCAGCACAAAAGACCTCGGATAGCCAAAACAACCCTGACAACTAAGAGCAATTCCAGGGGGATTACTATACCAGATTTCAAGCTGTATTACAGAGCTATAGTCATAAAAACAGCATGGTACTGGCACAAATATAGACCCATAGACCAATGGAACAAAATGGAAGATCCAAATATGAGTAAATAGAATTTCAGCCACCTGATATTTGACAAAGGGGCCAAGAACATTAACTAGAGGACAGACAGCATGTTCAGCAAATGGTGCTGGCAAAACTGGATCTCCTTAGAATGAAACTATACTCCGATCTTTCACCCTGCACAAAAGTCAATTCCAAGTGGATCAAAGACCTCAATGTAACGCCTGAAACTGAAAATATTACAAGAAAACATTCGGTATAACCTATAAGACATAGGCATAGGAAAGGATTTTCTAAACTGGACATCAATTGCCCAGGTAACAAGGGCAAGAATTAACAAAGGGGACCTCATTAAACTAAAAAGCTCTGTACATCAAAGGAGACAACCAAGGAAGCAAACAGAAAACCCACAGAATGGGAGAAAATCTTCACCAGTGACACATCCGACAGAGGTTTAAT
>NW_008354281.1:5172146-5172876 GCF_000622305.1 Nannospalax galili
TATGGAAAGCAGTGTGGAGAACTCTTAATAAACTACAAATGAACTTACCATTTGACCCAGTTATACCACTCCTTGGCATACACCCAAAGAACTCATCCCATCGCAGAGACACTTATACATCCATGTTTGTTGTTGCTCTGTTCACAATAGCTAAGAGGTTGAAGCAACCTAAGTGTCCCTCAATTGATGAGCGGAAAATGAAAATGTGGTTCATTTATCCTATGGAGTTTTACTAAGCAGTAAAGAAAGATGAAATCATAAAATTTGCAGGTAAGTGGATGGAACTAGAAACTGTTATACAAAGTAAAGTAACACAGACTCCGAAAAAACATAACAACATATGTTCTCCCTCATATGTGGATCCTAGGACCACATTGGAGATCAAGAAATATATTTCTAGGTAAGGTTTATCTGAGAACAACTGGTCTCTGCCTAAGATTTATCTACATGACACAAAGTAATTAAAAATACCAGACTGGTGGAGCTAACCTTCTTGGGTGTTTAACAGACATAATTTGGTCAGAGGGACATAAAGGACACTTTTTGTGCCTTGCTCTCCTAGGTCGACTAGTTCCAGGGGACTATGAGCATCTCTCAAAATGTCCTATAATGGTGGTGGGTCACCTGTCCTCTTGATCAAGGAGGCCAAGGAGACCCCACCAGGTGGACTTGAACCAGTGTCCAGTCTATAAAGAGGAGGGTCAACACAGAGGAATCATTTTCTCCATGC
>NW_008354281.1:5172995-5174071 GCF_000622305.1 Nannospalax galili
AAGTCCATGTGACCCCTGAGGAACAGATCCTTAAACGACCTTAAGAGTAAAAATAAATTGGTTTATCTGAACCAACTGTGTGGCCTTAAACACCCAAAAGGAAAGTATAACCAAAGATTAAAGGTGCCAATATAATTTCATAGGGGACAATATGTATAGCTAAAGGCTACATAGTAAGCAACATTGCCAGACAGGCGATACCTCCTTCTGAGTTGTTAGCCAGGGTGGCCAAAGGGATTCCCAAAGAGTAACCCAGCAGAGAACTGGGAAATTGAACAGCAGACCCCAGTCTTATCCAAAGGAATACTGACAACTGAATACCACTAGATGAGGAACAGCTGACCCTCCTAAAACAAAGACCTCTAGATAGGCTGACTAGATTCACCAGATGGACAAGTAGTGGGGAATGGCTGGGTGTGCCGACAACACAGCAGACAGTAGCAGGGATATCAAAGTATAAGGGCTTTAGTGGGGGGAGGGAGGCTATGGGAGGGTGCTACCTGGGAAGTGGGTCTATAAAAAGAAAAGAATTCTTCAAAGCATAAAAATTTGCTCCTTAATAGCCAGTAGATGTGAAAAACATTACCTGAAATCTACCTGATGACTTTATAGCCATGCTCAGATGCTAAGGAGCTCAGAAAGTAACTGACTGTGATTAGTAATAATCAGATACATAGAGATTAGAAACGCATATGCATCTTAGTGTTAGTTGTATTAAAAATGAATTTTTCTGTATGAGACTGTGTATTTTAATAATGAAATGGAGATCTTTTTCAAAGTTTAAAACCTCACTTAATCTTATGTCTTATAGGGTTTATACGGAGTACACTATTGTATAACTATTAATTCAACTGTAAACCTAATAATTTACAGCCAATTTTGAAAAAGAAGCATCTTAGCTCTGGAAATTGTTATTGAATATGTCAATTCTGTTATAATGAAATGCCTCTTCTAATCATTTGATTATGAAATAATTTAAAAAATAATAATAATTAGAAGATGTGAAAAACATTACCATTGAAATCTACCTGATGACTTTCTATCCATTCTCAGATGCCAAGGAGCTCAGAAAGTAC
>NW_008354281.1:5174215-5181796 GCF_000622305.1 Nannospalax galili
AAAACCTCATTTAATTTTATGTCTTATAGGGTTTATACTGAGTAAAATATTGTATAACTATAACAATTCAACTGTAAAGCTAAAAATTTATAGACAATTTTGAAAAAGATGCATCTTAGCTCAGAAAATTGCTATTGAATATGTCAATGCTGTTGTAATGAAATGCTTCTTCTAAGTATGTGGTTATTAAATAAATAATAAACTGAAAAAATTATCAGATAGAAAAAATATTAATTTCACAGTGATATGCCAAACTATTTATGAAATTATATAGTATTTTCATAAAATGGAAATGTTCTTACACTGAATTTATGTGAAACTGTATGTATTATTTCATTGTTGTACTATCATGATCTATACTTTAACCGAGTGGAATAAAAATGCTTTGGAAACTAAAAAAAGAATAAGAAGGACAATTTAAAACAAAACAAAACAAAACAAAAAAATTGAAAGGTCCTATTCACAGTGAATAAAAATTACAAGAACAAATAAATGTAAGAAATGTGGAGAGTTAAAGTCTGAATAAAATTATTCAAATATCCTTAAGAATATTATGTGAGAGTATCATGTTTTCAGATGAGAATATCAGCATAAAACAAACAACTATAATTTTTATTCAGTGATCAAAATAACAAAACTGAATGATTACCTTGAGTGACACAAAAATATCACAGGATACTCTTTTATATTTATAATGAATAGCATGTTTTTGAAAACAATAATGTAAGTGTGTTGTTTTACCTGATACACATATATATGTAAATTGAAGAACAATTACAAGTTTTATCATAATGATAAAAGACTAAAAATATGGCCATGAATATATAAAACAAAACTAGCTGCCTTCCTTTTTTATTTTTAGACTTTTTAAATTTTTCATATGAATATCTATATAAATTTGTGGTATGTGAATGCCAGTTTCTGTGGCTACCAGAAGAGGGCATTGGATTCCCTGGAACTGAAGTTTCAGACAGTTGTTAACCTCCTGATATCGATGCTGAAAACTAAATCTTGGTCCTCTCCAAGAATCTTAACTGTTGACCAATTTTTCCAACCCTTCTCTACTGCTCTTCATCATGATTATCTTAGCTGCAACCTATAGTAAGAGCCAGTGGGTTCAAATGAAAGTTACAAGGATTAGAAAAGCAAATATAAGTATCATAATTTACAAATGACCAAAGAGAAAGTGGCAATGGTGGTGTCGAGCACAAGACCTGTGCCAAGTCAATCAGAAAAGGGCCCAGTGTTTTGCAAGGGAAATGGGCAGCAGGCTGCCCTACATTAAAAACTTTTAGAAACCGATTGCTGCTGGGAGAGGGAGAGTGGATCTTCCTTAAAATCTCTAGATAGGCTGAATATACTCCAGTGAATGAACTTGCATTAAAGGACATCTAAGTAAAATGTTTGACCAGCTAGGACTTAACATGTATGTCAGAATACATGAGACCCAGTATGGGTGGGGTATGGAGGCATGGATGGGGAGGAGGTCTAAATTTGATTAAGAACTATTGTATAAAATGTACAAACCTCAATAAAAAATATTTTTAAAAGAAAAGAAAAGCTCTTTGTTAGAAAGTCAACTAAAATATTGAAAATAGAATCAGCTAAGGTATTTTGTAAATAAATTAATTACACAAGTTTGGATAGAAAATGCAGTAACAGTTTTAGTTTAATATCAAGCCACCAAAAACATATTACTCAGCAATGTATGTAGAGAAGCTATAATTATACCTAAAGATCAGTATATGTTAACAAAAATCCAATTGTATCTAGAAGGAGGAAGAGGGGTTATGTTGGTTAGCTTCGGTTAACACAAACCTAAATATATCTGGGAAGAAGTATGAGGAATTTCCTCCATCAAACTGGACTGTGGGTGTGTCAGTTCTGGTTTAAGAAAGAAGAGAAGGCATTGAAAGGACACAAACGAGGTTTAGTGTCTTCCAGGCAGTTTTTGACATCTTGGACACTCAACCCTCAAGTTGTTTATGGTCACAATGGAATTAAAGTTTTATCAGATTTCCTAGCAAGGCATCCAACTCCTCAAAGGTACATAGCTAACCCTTAATTTTAGGCATAAAGCTATCTTATCTGTCTGTCACTCATGACTAAATACACATCTGTACAATGATGTATAGGTGTTTCATTTGATATAGAACCCTATGTAGATTCTCATTCATTTTGGATCCAGGAAAAGTAAATACCCAACAATTTATTGAGTTAATATTTTAAGTATTCAAGTCCTCATACATACTTAGAGCAAGAGAAAAAGTCACAAGACAAACTGATTGTCCTTTTCTTCTGATTTTCAAATGACTAGTGTCATTTGAAATATCAAGTCATTTCCCCACATATTGCATTTTGAAGCACTGTAGCTGTGATTAGGTTCTGGAACCAGCTTCATGTGACCAAGATATTTTACATTTCTGATTCTCACAAAAGTATTATCCCATTTTGTCACTGACTTAAACAATTAGCTTAAATCTAGCCCCCTCTGTGAACCCATGTCACTAAACAGATCACTTCTAACTACTGTTCCTACAGTGTTCTGCTTCTACACTATATTATAAGGTAATTCATTTTTTTTCATACTAGCATCATCTCACAACTTGGCATATAGCTCCACCAATGTTTATTTTGTAAATTAGAGATGATAACATGAAAAATAATTACATAAATATGAGCAATAACGTGAATACCCAAAAGGTAATTTCAGAAGGATGCTGAGTGTTTGGTATTTTATATGCACACACATACATTTTCTTTTATTTCTCACCAGTTTGTCCTGGTTAAGAGTTCTCAAAAACAATGTGATTGCCAAAAGATACACTGTCTTCCAAGAGTTCATATTCATTTAAGCCAAATCATGTAATGAAAACTGTAGAACAAGACAAAGTGAAACCACTGTTGGTTTGTACTTTTAGACTTCTGCATTCATTATTTGGCCAAGGTTTCAACTTTAATAAGAATGAGAAGTGCAAGATTAGGTCCAGAAAGGCAATATATTTCCTGAAGTCAGGAATCACGTAATGAGGAAACAGGGGAGGGAACAAAAAGATGTTATTGTTGTATGTTTTTATGACTTTGGCAGTAATAGTAGTGACATCATTTCTGTAAAAGAACTTCATGATTATGGCTCACATTAGTTTGTACTAGGAACTGTGGAGGGTAGTAGGTCCTGCAAGCAAGTGCTCATGCATTCATTACCATAGCAACAGATGAGAGGCATCTCCAAACTATTTGTTACTCAATTTTTCTGCCTCTGGGCATGGCAGAAGCAACTCACTCACTCTCAGGGGAAGTCACTAATGTTACTATTTTAATTTGTAAGCTATATTCTCCAGATTATGGCAATGAAATTTAAATTAACCTAGACAAAGCAGATCCTAGCATAAGCTAAAAATATACAAACAAGAAAAGCAAAAACAGTTTATCTTCTCTTTCTAGTCATCTCTGAAAAACCCAGAAAGCATCTTCCAAAAGTTGTATCAGAGTGTGAAGCACTTATTTAAGATAGCATCTAACCAGAATCCTAATCTAATACATCCAGGGTTCAAAGTGGTGCCACTTAGGATTGAATGGTTAGAAAAAGGTGAATGATATTATAAAAGCATAATAAGTATAAATGTAAAAAGAATGTTCAAATGCAGCATATTTAAGATGGTATAACTTGTTTTATGTATATTAGCTGGACTATGTCAGAATGCTAAAATATTTTACTCTGTAACAATAGTTTTTACATGATTTTTCTATACATGTTAGAGATTTGTTTGAACTACAGAATGCATATTACATCAAAGCAAATTAAGCCATAATACAAAGTATTCACATTAATAAGACAAATATATCAAGACTAATAAATCTATTTTACAAACTTTACATTGAATACTTTCATTACAATTTAATATTATATTATTTTATATTAAGAGTCAAAGTGGTATAGAAAATTAATTATAGAAACAAAATGAACCTCAAAAAAGTTGTGTGTTAGGCATCTTTCCAACACTATAATGAAATATCTGAGAAACTTTACTTATAAGAGAAAAAGTTTATTTTAGCTCACTGTTTTGGAGGTTTTAGCCCACTATGGATTGACCTGGTGTGAGGCAGCATATCATGGTGATATGTGTGACAGAGCAAAAGAGCAGGATGAAGACATGGGAATCCAACAATTCTCTACATGGGCATATACCCAATGAAGTAGAAGCATCCCATTAGGCCTAGTATTCTCTTGCTTCCACCACCTCTGAAAATTTCCACACTGAAGACAGAGCCTTTAGCGCATCAACCTTTGACAGACATTCAAGATTCAAATACAGTAAGCTGCTTCTAGGTGTCATGACATGACTGGAGCTTAGACATTATTATAAATAAATCAAAACCAAAACAACTTTATCATCAAGAAATCACTTGATACTCATTTGTGGTGGATTTAAGGGGATATATTCAGAGACTGACTATTCAGCACTGCCTTCTAAGTACTCCTGATCATCCTCAAGGCAAGACAATTGGAGGGTTACAATTTCTGTTTATATCTTGACAACCTGTGTGGAAATCTGACAGCCTGTGGTCTGTCCTGTAAATGATATGTGACCAGTCTTCTACAAGAGCAGATTGTTTCCCTACTGGGAAACAGTTCATATAGATACCTGTACAATATTTACAGGATTTGTCTCAAAAAACGCCCTTTCCAACATGGTTCAGTCTGTTCTAGGAAGCAGCATTTTGTAGGAAGGACCTGCCGCTCCCTCTCCCCAGATGCTTTTCTTAGTCCTTGCATATGTTCAGGTGAAAAGACAACTGTCCAGCTTCTGTTACTCTCTTCCCAGTTAAACAATTCTTCAAATGTAAAACTCCATCATTTTCCTAGCCAGTTAAACCACTAAGCAATCTTCTAGGCAGTGAGTTGGAACTTTTTGTAGATCCTTACATTCTCAAATGTCAAAAATTTCTGTTTCCTAAACTAACATTTTGTTATTGTCATGGAAAAAGATGTCTAAGGAAGAGAGAAGGAAGATGGTAGCTGTATGAGCTGTATGTGCAGATACATGTGTAGGTACACATCAAGTAGAAATGACTGAAAACTAAAAGCTAAGACTCTTTTCTGAAAGTTCATATAATTTTTTTTTCTGGAAACTAGAACCCTCCTTCTCCTTGGCTCTCTTGAGTCCCTCTGCATAGTCCCTGAACCTGGGATAACCTTTCTGGATTGACAGAATTCTACATCTCAGAGATATCTGTACACTCATTTGTTTAGGAATTTCACTAACTGAATTAGAGGAGTGAGGGAACTACCTGTAATGTGATATTTTGCCTTCAAATGTAAAAATATGTTTGTACATGTGACTAGATATATGTTGTCATAAACAAGAATGTAGTTCTGCATTTAAATGAACAGAAAATCAATCTAGCTCCTCTTTTCTCTCTTTTCTTTCGCATGCTAATGAATTTCATAGGAGAGATGAGCCTGTAGTTCTATACCTTAAGAACTCAGTGTCAAAGGGCTAAAGGAACTGGGCATCTAGGATATGACAGACCTTGGAGCTGCTCTGAAAGACTGCCTTATATACAGGAAGTAGAAAGGAACTATAGGCTACTTATGGATCAGATATATGGAAGAGAAGGGTGTCAATTCTTTCCAAAGAACTGCAAGAACATTGATTGCTCGGCTCCTATAGCAGGATTGGGTCCTGGTGTCATTTAAGTTAACACAGCATAGGAAAAAAGAGCTTAGGGAATTAGTATGTATATTTGCTGCCCAACACACTTGGAAATTGTTACAAGTTTCATGGAGAATGTTATAAAGTTTCAGAACAAATGCATTCCACAGGAAGAAAGATGCAATACTGAAAATATTTCTTCTCTATGAAAACCACAAGTAAAAGTCAGAAGTGTGTCAAGTATAAATACAAGAATGACCAATTTTGAGGCACAATTTCATTTTTCAGTTTATTTGAAAAAATGAAGTCATCTGAGGGAAATAAGAATTAGGGGGAGTAGAGATCAAACAGTAAAGGAAAAACCAACACCCTAACATCTTATATGTAAAAAATAATTATTAAGATAAAGATAAGAAATTTAAGTCAAGCAACACTAGAGTCAGTTGAGAAATGTCACTGGCAATAGGAGGTCTTAAATAACACTGTGTTGTAAAAGCAAGGTAATAAGTACTAAGAAGAAAGAAACCATGAAGGAATCATCTCCATAGAGGGCACTGCTCCATTTTCTCTTCCAGAATTAACCTAATTTGTATCTTCCCACCCACATCAGTCAGAGCTCAATCAGAAGGCTTAACTACCTAGAGTGCCCACATTTACAATGGCTCTCTCCTCAGTTAAACCTTAAGATATGTCTACAGGTAAATCTCCTAGGCTATTCCAAATCTAGTCAAGTTGGTAACAAATATTTAATCATCATATCTTCTCTAATAAATTTTTCTATTGCTCAGACATGGAAAGTAAACTAGAAAATTAGCATCCCCAGGAAAAGAAGGCTCACAACAGTAGGAAAATTTATTTGTGAACGCTATTATGTCTAATAATTATTTAAAATAAAAAAGAAAATGAGAATGTAAAAAGTGTTAAAAAGATATGGAAATGAGGATATTTTCTAAAATAGAAAAAAAAATGAGAAAGCCTAAGCAAGTGATGAAGGTCTGTATAGGTTTGTTATGATATATAAACGATGAGACAAAAATAATATACACATAATCTTAAAATTTCTATGGTCATAGTATAGTCAACTAGTTTAAGGAACAAAATATATATCTAGTCAAGGTTTATCTGAGAATATTTTATTTTTTACACAAGCCTTATTTAAGTACCAGACTGGTGGCACTAACCTTATTGGATGTTTAACAGCCATACTTTGAGGCCTATACTAATGCGGTCACAGGGACTTAAAGGACAGTTTTTGCCCCCTGCCCTCCAAGGCCAACGAAGTTCCAGGGGACTATGGAACATGTCTCAAAATGTCCTGTAACTGTGGTGAGTCACCTGTCCTCTTGTTCAGGGAGGAAATGGAGACCCCACGAGATGGACTTGAACCATTGTCCAGTCTACAAAGAGGAAGGTCAACTCAGAGGAAACATTCATGTTTCCAAGTGAAGCCAGGCATGGTCGAACAGGACCTTTGACTTATCTTCACATAGATGGAACTGGTAAAAGAGAGAGAGAGAGAGAGAGAGAGAGAGAGAGAGAGACCCAGTGTCCATCTGTTCTGCATGTGGGCATACATATACTCCCACACATATGTACATATGCATCCCCCCCCCCAAGCACATATTCACAAACACACCAGTTTTTTTATGGTCTTAAACACCCAAAAGGAAAGTATAACCAAAGAGTAAAGTCATCAGTATATTTCCTTAAGAGTTCAAGGGATGATACTTCCCAGACATTAGGCTTAATTATACACAAAAAGTTATTTAGACAACTATTTCTCATTGATGATTTTGTTCCTAACCAGAAAATGCTGCTCAGATGTAAGAATTCAAATCTTGGTCTCCAATATTGTAGTGCCCACCTGTAGCTAAGGGAGGCAACCAGCTATTGTTCTAAAATGATGAATAAATTTGTTTTCTCC
>NW_008354281.1:5181834-5182346 GCF_000622305.1 Nannospalax galili
ACTGGACCCTCACCTGAGTCTCCAGCAACTCTCCCCAGCCAACTTGTCCAGCCTTGGAAGACAAAAGAAAAATGAGGAAGAACCCAACAGAAGGATGCTTTTGGAAGCCCTTGTCAAGAAATCCAAATGACTCTCATATGAACATTTGAAAATTGCCATGTTCTTTTTTCTAGTTCCCTGTCTAGAACTTATAATGCTAATTACTCTTGCCTTTACTTCTCCTTCACATCTGCTAGTCACAATTCAAGGACTTTCTTTTTCCCCTGAGATAAGAGTTATGCAATTTGGGAGTCTTTTAGACAGACCCACTGAAGGGTTACTCCAATTGCCTTACCCTGCATCCCTGTTCAGCATGGAAGAAGCCAGTGTGGTCTGTGTCCCTATTCCCCATTAGCAATTTGGGTAACCCCTTCAGAGGATGGCCTGATAAGAATAGGAGGTAGGAATTGGCTAGGCAGTTAGGGTAAAAAGACCTCAAAGAAAAGTAGCCAGTTTCTTGGCTAAAAGTCAAA
>NW_008354281.1:5188057-5209977 GCF_000622305.1 Nannospalax galili
GGGGGAATGGATGAGGGTGCTGACAACACAGTGGACCGTGACAGGGATGGCAGAGTATGGAGCCTCTAGTGGGAGAGGAAGGCTGTCTATCTGACGAGTTTGTATTCATGCTCAGATGCCGAGGAGCTCAGAAGGTGGGCGACTGTGACCAGTGATAGTCATGTATATAGAGATTAGAAATGCATGTGAAAACGTCTCAATGTCAATTGCTTTGGAATGAATTCTTCTGTATGAAAAAAAAAATAATGATTAATAAAAAAAATAAATAAATAAATAAATCAAAGAAGAAATAATACATGAAGTTATCAGAAAAAGGTGACAGGAGATATAGGAGGAGTTGGAGGGAAGGGAGTGGGCATGGATTTGATCAAAACACCTTATATGCATGTATGAAATTCTCAATAAATTGTTTATTTAAATTAAAAGAATTGAAAACTTAGCTCCAACAATTAAATCCATGTTATACTGACAAACTATATATTCATAACCTGAAACTTGATTTTAAAAAACAATCTTAGAAATACAGATTTTAAAGTACTTTAGTTAGGACAGGCTTGACACTTTGAATGAGACCAGAACAACAACTCATTTTCTCATCTTGCAGATATAAAATCATCATTTAGGACTAGGGAGGAAGAGGCTATGTAAATGAACCGAGGATGTTCCTCAACACATTGCCATCTGTTCTTAAAGAACAATTAATTTCCATGGAATACAACTCAAAAAGAGGAAACCATACCTGACACTGAGTTCTTCATTTGGTAGACTGCAGTGTCTGGAAGAGGCATTGTCCCCATTGTAGGGTACTCCATTTAAACCCCTTTTGTATATGTTACCATATATGTGTGAATGTGTGTGTGTGTGTGTGTGTGTGTGTGTGTGTATTTTAGGAAGCTTCCACAGTAGTAGGGTTCTGTATACTTTTTGTTTTATGGGGGTTTTTTGGTTTTTGTTTTTGACAGGGTTTCCCCAGCTCCAGCCCTCCTGGAATTCACTTCTTCACTAAGTAGGTCAGGCTGGCCTAGATTTCAACAGTTGCTATACTGGTTTGCCCTCCCATCAACAGTGAGTAAATGTTCCCATCTCTCCATATCCATGCCAGAATTTGTTATCTTTTATCTTCTTCCTCCTCCTCCTTCCTCCTCCTCCTCCTCCTCCTCCTCCTCTACTTCTTCTTCATCTTCTTTGTCTTCTTCTTCCTCGTCTTCTTTAAATCTTAGCCATTTTGGCTAGGGTAAGATGAAATTTCAAAGTAATTTTCATTTCCCCTATTGCAATGAATGTTGAACATTCATTTTTAAAAAGTATTTCTTAGGTCTCAAAATTACAGGCTATGGCTATTGCTCTTGGTTACCCTCTAGAACTTGATGGTAAGACCCTTTTGTTAGAGACCACCTACTTGAGTCAAAGAACATGGAAATATCAACCTGGTATCAACCTGGAAATTTCATCAATAGCAGCTAGCTTGCATAATGCTGGAAGGTTCTATACATGCTATCAGGAAAAGAAAAGCTATAAATAGTCTTATCCAGCTGTGAATCCTGTGAGCTACAATAATGACTGGCCTAGCA
The DNA here is from genome assembly GCF_000622305.1 of Nannospalax galili. Classification (NCBI taxonomy): domain Eukaryota; kingdom Metazoa; phylum Chordata; class Mammalia; order Rodentia; family Spalacidae; genus Nannospalax; species Nannospalax galili. The sequence goes on from NW_008354281.1 coordinate 5,189,629, forward strand.
TAATATGCACACTGGTGCAATAGTGGTACACATGTTATGTAACTAACAACTTTCTGATTGAATTTAAAGCCTGCTGAACAAGATGAACCTCATGCCTGGCACTGTCAATAGGACTGACACTGCCTAGGTCAAAGGCAAGAAATTAATATTATTATTCTGCTCAAATAACATAGTAGTAAATTACTCCTTAAGTTCTTTTCTTTATACTCGATTATTGCATCTCTCAACTCATCATGGAAACTTCTTTTTGCAGTAAACTGTGATTAGTACAAGGACCCACAACTGGTTAATACGCAGAGAATAAAACGCTGTGGAGTACTCAGCTCTAAATGGGACTTTTGTATCGCAACCCCTCACTCCAAGGCTCGGATTGCAGGGCAGTAAGACTGTAAGAGACAAAGGGAGTAGATGTCTGCAGAAAAACAGTATTTGCTGGACATGACAGTGCTGTTGCACACTTGAACTTGGAGTAGCTGTAAATGCATGCACAAGACCTGCATGAGCTCAAGCAGTGAAAATCCCAGCATGGATGAGGCTCAAGTTCCACTCGTAACTAAGAAGCTATTGGAAACTGATGGTTGCTGGGGAGGGAGAGTCAGTTTACTCCAGGGATATGGGCCCTGATAGGCTGCTAATATTCTAGTAGATGGCTCCACAACCAAACAATACAGGGAGCACTAGATAGACTCAGTGGGTTTTAAAAAATAAAAAGAGCACATGAAGTTGGAAGAGAAAGGCAGTGGATAGGAGAGGGAAGGAAGTAGAGCAAAGGGAATGGAGGGCAGATTTGATCAAAACTCATTATATTCATGTGTGAAATTCTAAAACATTGAAAATGCAAAACTGAATTCAAGATTTTTACAATGGTATGAGCACCTGTTTTATTAAAACCCTGTGGAGTGATACTGGAGTGAATTTTGACTATGGTGTCTACTTTTCTCTGAACTATCTATCTTCAGAAGTGTCTTCAGAAACCACTTATGTGCATAGTTCCATCATTCACCTTTGCCAAAATTAGCCACAGCTCACACTGCATCTCAAGTGGTTAAATTTCATTGTGTTTTCATGTCACAGGAGGAGCTAAGGTATTAGTCACTGGGGGAAATATCCTATTGAACCACACATATGACTTCTATTTATATCTGTGAAGACAACACAAATATAAGAAATGAATATAAGTCATGGTATTCCAAAAGAAAGTAACTATATTCTAATTCAAAAATTATACTTGAAGTCAAATGCAACATCAAATTTTCAGTGTATTTTTTCTCAAAAGAATGTTTCTGAAATAATATTTCATTACAGCTTAATATTTCTGGATATCTTATATAAATTAAATCTTGGGTTATAAGTGAAATATCAATTAACATAAGAATCAATTTAATAGTAATTTAAATAGCTAACTGTTATAATTTTTGCATAATGATATGGCCTCTGGGCTTGAAGTCCTAATCATGCCTAATTAATTTAAATTTTTTTTAATTTTTATTTTATTTTTATTTTATGTGTATGAGTGTATTGCCTGCATGTGTGTAAGTGCACCCACGTCTTGCAATGCCCATGGAGGCCGTGCTCTTAACCGCTGAGCCATCTCTCCAGCCCAATGTCTAATTAATTTAAAGGATGTTACCTTTTATTATCATTGAAATTTCTGACAGGTGATAGAACATTTAGGGTTGCCATCACAAACTTTATATATCAGTTATACTATAATTTGACAAGTCATAGATAATCCCTTTGAAAACAGTTATTTAGGAAAAAAAGAAAAAGAAAAAAACTTTAAATACATGTTTAAAGTTGTTGCATAGAACTGCCATTTTACCACCAAAATGAAAGCAATTCTATTCACTAAAATAATAAAAGAGTTGACATTTATTTTCATGATCTCAATAGCTATAATCAACTTTCATAGGGAGTAATCAATTTCATTTTCAGAAAATAATTTTTACAACCTCATGAGTTTATATAGTAGCTATAATACCAGAAATACTAATATAATTTCCACTGTTGATATAATAAAAAGCTAGATCTTTTAAGATTCAGATAGCAAATAAATCTAACTGCAATCAGATTAACTAAAGGGTCTGTCACTCCTTTTAAAAGAACATTAAAGTACTATTTAAAGCATTTTCATAAATGTAAAATAATGTGAAAAAAATTATTCTTTGGAGATTATAGATTCAATGCATGTACAAAAACCAAACTGAAAGTACAGAAAGCTAAACAGATAAGTCTAAAGCAGATATAGGGTAACATACAAGTTAAGCAATGACGGGAAATGGAAGACTCCAGCTAACATGACCCCAAGATTTGCACTCTACAGTGCTGTTCTTTTGAAGGGAAAGAAAAGAATTATTTTACAAATCCCCAGGAGGAATCTTATGTAAGATAAGTACAGCCAGAAAATGAAGTGAGCAGAGAGTAGCTATAATCTGAAGGTCAGTCTTTTGGGCAGCATTTGTTAGGATAAGGATACAGTACAGCCTGGACAGAAGGAGAGATGAAGGAAGCCATACATAGAGGCAGCATGCCAAAGCAGTTAGAAACTTGGACTTGAATTCTGACTATGGGACCTTACAAAGGTTTATTCTACCTCTTTGTCACCTAGATTATTCTAAACTCAGTACAAATTGACAAACAATATTATCTATTGCAAGTCCACCTCCAAACACTTCACTTGAAGCCATAAAATTCTATCCCTGGTTCTGAAAGGCTTGTGATCATTTCATAATGTAAAAGCTTAATTTTAAAAGTCCCCAAAGTTTTACACTTCCAAATTTCTTCAGAAGTTGAGTGCAGAGTCTCCTCTACGATTCAAACCATCTCTTACTTATGAGTACTGAAAAATCAATAACACAAGTTATATATTTCCAATACACAATAGCGCAGAGGAAAACACTCCTATTCCAAAAAGGAACAGTTAGGGTGCAGTAAGGAAAGATTGGGTCAAAGTAAATCCGAAACCCAGTAAGGATAACACCAAATCCTTAGTTACATGTCTAGCATCTGGGGCTTGTGATGAAATCATCTAGGCCCCAATGGCCTTAGTCAACCCCCCTTACCTTCAGTCCTGATGCCTACAATATACATAGCCTCTCTTTTAGTTCACCTCTACTCTATGTTTGCAGTTTGCTGTCCCGTCCCACGGGATCTGCAATGGGGTACCTGGATTGAGGAGTGGGGATTTGGATGGGGCAAGAGACAAGAGAAATGGAGACAAGACAGTGTTTGGATCAAGTCTCATTTATTGCAGCACAAGCATGAGGTTAAATAGAGAATGAGAACAAAGGAGTAAAGATTGAGAGTAATCATATCAGGTAGACCACAGGGGCCCAGATGTACTCTAAGGGAGGAATCTACTGATTAACGGAAAACAGGGCAGTTTACTGGAAAAGAGTACAAGGCTGTGGGCCAAGGCTCCGGGCCAAGGCCGCAGGCTCTGTCCCGTGCCCGTGGGAGGAGAGTGGGCAGAATGGAAAGTTACCAGCTTAGGTCTGTCAGCAGTTTTGAGAAATGGCTGAGCTTTGGGCTCCCAACAGTTTGCCACTGCAGATTCCTTAGAGTCCTAATACCTCCAGTGCCCTGGGGTCTTCATTGCAAGCTAGATGTCACTTCTTAAGCTGCATCAGTCACCTCTTAAGGCCTTCCTGCAGGGAATCCAACATTGTCTCAGATTACCAGGCCTCAGCGGCTTTCTGGAATCTTGGTGCAAGGCTCTATGACCAGCTCACTCTTGAATCTTTCATGCTGTAAAACCCATACAACTTTCATGGCATTGTCAAATTCTGCTATAGGCTCAAGATATTGCCTACCCCCATCTCCACTCCCTTATTACAATTGCATCAGCCTTCATGTGTCTTTGAGGCTGACACTGGGGAAATATTTCTCTAGATGGCCACTTTAGAGTAATGAAACCCAGCGATACCATTTTCCATTTATGCTCTCTCTTTTCAAATGAATTTGCCTTTTCATAAGGTGGAACCTTCCATGGGCATGTTTTTGTCCTCAGGGCACCTTCTCAATTGTGTCAGTGAAGAGCAGTATTTCTTTTTAATGATGCTGCTTTCTTTAAAACTTTTATCTGCTTTGTATGCAGTCTCCTTGTCAGCAACTTTAAACTCGTTCATGCTGCTGTCCTCAGAAAATGGCAAGCTTTTCATATTTCCACTCCATGTGATGCTCTCTCTCATTGTATGCATGGATGACAACAGTGACCAGCAACCATTTCATGGACTGGATGGTGTCCTGTCTTGAAATGTCCTATACCAAACAAATCAGTCCATTACTCTAGAATTCAGCTTCACTTGAACTCTCAGAATATAGACAGAATGAAGCCAAATTCTTTCTCAGAATATAACACAAATGGCTTCTGGTCCAGTTCCCAATAGAGTCCTTTCCCTCTCTTAAACTCCATGAGCAAGCCCTCTAGTAATCATACTTCTCTTAGCATTCTGGTCTTTTAAACTTCCACCAGCAATGGCCCATTAGGTTCTTCTGTCTTCTAGGGCTTCACTAGGCTGAAGCTCCAAATTCTTCCACACTCATCCTAGAAATTAGTTCCAGAAGCCTATTAACTACACAAGCAGGTTTTTTACATTGTCAACTCATTCCTGGTATCTGTTTTTTGTATGTTACTTTTGTAGGTGCTATGACAAAATATCTGACAGAAGAGCCTAAGGAAAGAAGAATACTATGAAACTGCCTTTTGAACATGACAAAGCTGTTGTAATCATGAACTCAGAAAAACAGGGGTTACTTACCTAAGATATGTTCAAGACTGGGCCCATCAACATTCTGTCATGGATGGGGAGAGACTCATGAGGTATCACCTCACTCCCTAGGGAGTTATAAGCAGTTAATGGTTGTCTGGGGATAAGGAATCATATTGCTCAATGGCTTAGCAACTGATATGTAGCCCTCGATTAAACAAATAACCTCCTACTTAAGCTTATGTAAGCAATCCTAATTAAATGTAGTGGTCACACACATGCAACAACGGGGGGTGGGATTTAGGAGGGTATGAGAGAACTTGTTGGAAATAAGGAGTTCAGTGGGAAGGAGGTAAGAGAGGATCAGGGTGAATATAATCAAAGTACATTTAGATAGATGATAGATGATAGATAGATAGATGATAGATAGATAGATAGATAGATAGATAGATGATAGATAGATAGATAGATAGATGATAGATGCTGGATAGATGGATGATGGAAATATATACATATGTGTGGGTGTGTATATGAAATATTAAAAGAATAAATATTTTTAAAGAGCAATTAGAAGCCAAAAAATAAAACACAATACTATATACCAAAAATGTGCTTCTGAGCAGTTTGAGGTGGTCAAGTTAAAGAGCAACTTCCTTGCTTTAGAGTTGAACTTTGACTGACTGGAAATGAACACACTAAGCTGAGAATATTTTATAATTAATATTTTGTTCATGTCAGTGAATGACTTACCTGAGGTTTCCTGTAGCCCTCTTGAGGGCCCCTGGCAAGAAGTTTCACCAGCTTGAAATCTTTTTCCTCATGTTCTGAGCCTTGCTTTAAAACAATTCTAAGTATAGGGTCCCTGGTACCATTATAATTCAGCCACAGGGTATTATCAGACCAGAAGAGACCAAAGTGGAGACTCAATGTAGACAGTGACTAAGAGTGAAATGGCTCTACTGAAAAGCATCTATCTTTACTGCAGCTTTTTCCATCATGTTCCTAACATTTCCAGGCAATTGTGCTGGGCAATGTACCTTGTGGCTACTTGACAGAAATGTAGGTACTGAAATGAGACCCAGGCTCATGGCACAAGACAACCATGAGTCATGCAGAAACAAAGCGCACACTTTTCTAATCTTCCCAGAAATGGTGGTAGGCTAGCAGTGGTATTACCAATCATAACTGTCTGTGATTAATTTAGGACTTCAAACCTTCCTGTTATAAAAATTTCCAAAATTGGTGGTTTTCAAAAGTTTCTGTATACAAAATTTATATTGAGAACTTTAAAAAAAATTCCCAATGCTCAAATAATATCTCTGACTGTTTGAGTCTTTGGGTATGGAATTCTGGTATAATTTTTAAAAATCTTCGAGCAGCTCCCTGTATACAGACAAGTTTAAGAACATAAGTTCTAAAGTTCTAGGTAGTTCTTTACCTCTTATTTAATATCCTTGTGATCTCTGTTCCTCATCATTCAAGAGCAATCAAATTCACTTGCAAAATATTCTTCAGAAGCTCCCCATTGCAGACAGCAGGAAAAGAGCAAGATTACTTTGACTCCTCCTTAAAATAAAGACTCTAGTTTCCACTTTAGACTTCCTAAACAGGAAGTGGTGATGTAGGCCTTGTATCTTTAATAGTCAGCCCAGGTGAAATTGATGAATCTCAAATTTGAGAGCACTGATACCCAAAACAGAAGTCAACTATCTTTGGGGAGTGCGGTAGTTGAAAGCTGCTAAGGTAGAGAGAGTCAGTTTTCTTAGAGAAGTTATTCCTCTTAAGTTGCTTATATGCCCAAGCACATATGGACAGTCTTGACTGGACTCAGTGCATTATGAAAAAAGGACAGGAGGTTGGAAGGGTCATGTGACAGGGGCTTCTGGTTCTAGGAGGAGTTGGAGAGGAGTAGGAGGTTGATATAATCAAACTACATTGTATGCATGTATGAAATTCTCAAAGAACAGATACATTCTGGTACATAGATCAGAAACAAAGATGCCGTTTTATTGTCCTGCCTGTTGAACCTGACCTATTCTGCAGAACCTCCTCTATTTGGCTCTCTTCTCAACACCCTATGCTCCAAAAACTCCAAATTTGCCTATGACTCTGTTGCCCCCTCCACCTGGAGTATTCTTAGGTGAAATATTTAACTTTGCTGAAACGTTTTTCTCATCTGTAAAATAGGGATCCAGTACACATCCTCAGAGTTGTGTGACAATTTATTGAAATCATACACTGGAGGATGTACAGCTCTGGGTCTGATCCAAAAGACATGTTAAATTCCCATTCATTCATTAATTCTATAACCTGTAAAGGTAGAGAGGCTGCACAGGACTGGCTACATGATACTGAAGAAGTACTGGAGACAGAGCAACTGCCTGGAGCAAGGAAGGGCAATCCTACTACACTAGAGTAAGCATATCTACAATATGAAAAAATGTGGTGGGGAGAAATTGCCATACTCTTAGGATTTCACAGGCCACCCATCAAATGCACTAAAGAAAAAAATAATCCCTCAAAAAAATGGGATGCCTGATCTCCTTAGCTCTAAGGCAGCTTATTCAAGAGTGAAGTTTTAAGACTGAATAAATAAATGCCCATATTAAACACTAGGTTAAATTCAGTCACTGGCCTAAATGTCCTTGCAATCTAAAGGAAACAGCATACACAGAAGGACACATGGGCAATGAGGAACTTACAAAGTTATTTTTAAAACTTTGTTGTTTTCTCGTGTATCAAATATCAGAGACTGATAAACAGGACAGAAAATGACCAAGGGAAGTTTGCTTTCTATCCCTGAGCATCCTAAATATTTATTTAGTTTCATCTGACACTAACACATTTGATATTTTGTCTATTATCTGATTTTCCCTAACTAATCAGAGTTTGTTAATAAAGTTGATAATGATTATGATTTTGAAGGTGGTGGTAGAGAGTTGAAAGGTTTTGAACATGCGGTAGGTGCTGGACACTGAGATAAGTGCTTTAAATAAGCTATATAATCTCCAGAAGATCAGATGGACATTAATATTGTCTCTGCTTTCATATGACAAATGGCAAACAAAGGTAGTTTGTCTAAGACTCTTCTCTTATTCCTACAGCACATGATCTTTAGTAATCTTAAGTACTGTCTCAGCCCTAAAACCCACATTCCCAGGTACCATAACTCTAGCAGTGATGTTTTGGTTATCTTCTTTACCAAAGGAACAGGAAAATTCTAACCACCTGAGGCAATCTTGTCACTGACATGTGGAGACACATCACTTACCAAAGGTCTGCCCACTAGCCCTATCTCTTATAGTTATCAGCATAGACAAGTTAGGATTCTTCTTCACAAAGTGTCCCCAATAGCTCATCACATACACTGTTCAGAAGAAAGGTAAATCCCCCTGCTCAGGTTTAATCTTAAATTTGATTGAAATGTTGGTTTGGAACTGCTCAAGAATGTAGAAGGTGATAGGAGAGGAAAGCTAGATAATTAGGAGTACTAATTTTTTTCTCTTAATAACTGATGAGTAATCATATGTGAAACTCTAACAATTCTGCACAGCTGTCACATCTAGACTCTGGGTTCTTGCTTCTTTTGTCATGTTTAGGCTGCTTTTCTCTAAGAAGCCTGTCACTGTAAAAATGGTCATTGAGTTGATAATTTTTCAAATTGACTATGCTATTTCATCTTAGTAACTTAAAATTTGGTAAAGGAATGTGCTTATACCATTAGCCCTAGCTAATTCAGTGACTTTTCTACTCATGCTTAAACAATGTCTGCAACATAGAAGGAAGAAGGTTGTCCTAGTTTGATCTTCATTGCCGTGACAAAATACTCTGACCAATACCAACTTGGGGAGGAAAGGGTTTATTCAGCTTACATCTCCCAGGGCACAGTTCATCAGGGAGCCCAAGGTAGGAACTCAGGGCAGGAACCTAGAAGCAGGAGCTGGAGCACAGGCCATGGAGGAATGCTGCTTACTGGCTTGCTCCCCTGACCCCTGCTCAGCTTATCTCTCTTATCCAACACAGGCCCACCTGCTCAGGTATAGCACCACCCACAGTGGAATGGGCCCTCCCACATCACTCAACAATCAAGAAAATGCTCCACAGACATGGCCACAAGGCCAGTTCAATGGAGGCAATTCCAATTGAGGCTCCCTCAACCCAGGTGTGTCAAGTTGACACTAAAGCTATCCAACACAATTGATCCCTTGTCAACTTGACACACAAACACATCACTATTAAACCATAAGCTTCCCAATTTTTGTCCCCTAAATATGATGTTAACATTAATATCACAACATAAGACACTACAACCTTAAAAACCCCACAGTCCTTTAAAAAATCCAAACACTTTAAAGTTCATAGTCTCTTTTAAAAGTCTCTCCTGTGGGTGGGCTTCTGTAAAATCCAAAACAAGTACTGTCTTATTTCAAAGGGAAGAATTGGGCACACCTAAGCAAAACCAAAGTCCAGCAAAGTAGCTCAAGGCTGGACATCTGGGATTCAGTCACGACCTTCTGGCCTCCAAAGGGTTCTGACAGCTCCACTTCTCTGACTCTGCTGTCCACAGCACAAACAGCTCGTCTCACAGACCAAGGTCAGCTCTATTCCATGCCTACTGTAGTCCTTGTGGTCGTCCCAAGGTCCTGGCATCTCCAAAAAGCTGGGGCCTCCACTGAAACTGAGGCTACACCTTCACCAATGGCTTCTTCTTGCCTCTCTGGGTACAAAGCCTCAGATTCTCTCAATGACCCCTGCAATCCTGGGGTCTTAACTGCAACTGAAGCTGCACTTTCACCTATGGCCTTTCCTGGCCTCTCAGAGTGCCAAGCCTCAGCTGCTCTCTGTGACCCCTTTACACTTTCAACACCAGAACCATGCAGGAGACTCTTATACATTACCAAGTCCTGCTTCCAGCTTGAGATAGAGGCTCAGGTCCCCTCTGTGTGCTGACCCTGAGGAAATACCTCCCAGAAGACTTCACCTCAGGGATGCTGGTCTCTTCTTACTTACAAATGATTTTTCAGCCCCAGCTGACCAGCATCAATTGTCCCAGTAAAGCAAAGGTTTTGCTTCAGGTTCTGGTCTCTTCTTAATCACAGCTGATTCTTCAGCCCCAGCTGACCAGAACCCATAGATTCTCAATCTAAAATCTCACATGAACAGCCCTGATAGTCTCCCCTTCCCTTTGAAGCTTCACAAGCCAGGCCTCCATTGTCTACAACTCTTTCAGCATAACTGTTCCAAGCTCCAAAACAACAAACTCTGAGCACACAATAGCTTTTCCAGCCCAAAGTTCCAAACACTTCCACAGTCCTCCCAAAAACACCAAGGTTGGGTCTGTAACAGCACTATCCCATTCTCTGGTACCAATTTCTGTCTTATTTTATTTCTTCATTGCTGTGACAAAATATTCTGACCAATACCAACTTGGGGAGGAAAGGGTTTATTCAGCTTACATCTCCCAGGTCACAGTTCATCAGGGAGCCCAAGGTAGGAACTCAGGGCAGGAACCTGGAAGCAGGAGCTGGAGCACAGGCCATGGAGGAATGCTGCTTACTGGCTTGGCTTACTTCCCTGGCCCCTACTCAGCTTGCTCTCTTATCCAACATAGGCCCACATGCCCAGGGGTGGCACTACCTACAATGGGACGGGCCCTCCCACATCACTCAACAATCAAGAAAATGCTCTGCAGACATGGCCACAGGCCAGTCCAATGGAGGCAATTCCAACTGAGGCTCCCTCAACCCAGGTGTGTCAAGTTGATAATAAAGCTATCCAGCACAAGGGTGATTAATTTTTCCAGAGAAAGAATCTCTCAGATTATTAATAATAACATGGAATCAATTGTAGAAGAGAAAAAAATATTTTGTCTTTAAATATCAGTATGATTGTATCTTATAAACTATAAAAACCACATTGCAGACAAAGAAGAAAAATATTTTAAATTTGTTCTGATGACCTAAAGAATGTAAACTGAAAATAATGAGTAAATGTTATATAGCAACAGAAAATTAGCAAACATACTTCCTAACACTCAGGCAGAAGGTAATAGCTCACCACTTAGTAGGAACAAAGCAGGGAAAACACAAATCTGTGTTAGTGCTTGGACCAGATCAATCTGTAGTATTTGTATGCCTGACCTTTATCACCTGCTACTGCCCATCCAGAGGACTATGCAAACTCCCAGACATCAAGGGAATGCTCAATTTATGTCTTAAAAGCATAGTGTTACACAGTAAACTCTGGCATGGTAAAGATAACATTCCCAAATCACTACACCATAACTTTCCTGGATTTCTTAGATCCATTTCTTCAGGCAAGAGAACAAAACTCCAGCAACAGCAAAACTGAGAATTCCTCAACTAGGCCTATTTTACCTCAAAATAAAACTAAGAATCTAAAAAGTGATGGGAGACGAAAGCTGGATAATGATCAAATTACGCTGTGTGAAATTCTCTGAGAATTAATAAAAATATTATCCTAAAAAGAAATTAAGTGCAAAATCTAAAACAGGAAAATCATAATATAATTGAGCACCACTCGTTTCCTTCTGTCTGATTCTTTTTTCTATTTGAATATTTATGCTATAAATTTGGACTTTTTATGGTCATGATATAAGCATCATACTAATTGGCAAACTCTTTGCTTTTATTTTTGTTAACCTAAATACTAAATGCCTACCCTCCATTATCATTTGGAAGTTGACAATCATTTAATGAATCTCAATGGCTTATAATATGATTGCTGACTGAGTATAATGAGGTTTGCATCTTTTCAGCAAACAAAGGATCTTGAGTCTATCAGTTTATGATCTGGCTGACCATGAGGCCAGGGGTGGGTTGTCCTTACAGGAAAGGGGCTCAGCCAGTTCCTACTCCCACCCTATCCCATGTCAAAATACTAACCTCCACATTGTTGTGACTATGGTTTGTGATCTTTGGATTCCATATTTTTTTAGAAGCCATTTAATAGTGCATACCTATAGTACCTACCAGTTTTGCTTATCTGCCATTCGTTCCACAACTCTTTGGTTTGCTCATGTTCATTTACTGTCTTTCTAAATAGGGATGATTACATATTCATACATCTATAAGGGCTGTTATAATTATCCAAACAATAAGAATAAAACAATATTTATCTCTATTTGAATTATAAATATCTTCTTTCAATGTACTTCATATTGTTCTTGTCTGAGTAACATTAAAGACTTTTTACAGACACAACTGGTTCTGAATAGTCATAACAATATTTATATTTATACTTGGCATAATATTGTAGTCTGATGTGTTATCATTTCACTAGAAGAAATCTGTGTAAGGTACCAGCTTTATTAGCTCTATCTTGGCATTTAAATTCTGTTCTTACATTTACTTAACTCCTTTATGGCCCCTCCCCCTTTTGAAATGATGACAAAGATATTAGAAAGACAAGCACCACACAAAAAAAAATCAGTGGGGAAAAGTAGTGAAAGATGTTTGTAAAATGCTGAAGCTACAAGTCAAATAAACTCATACTCTCTTAGAAGCTAAGTCTGTATTTGTGAAGACAGTGATGATGGGAAAACATAAGATAAGCATATTGAACCCTGAAACACAGAGGGCTTAGATATACAATATTTTTTCCTGAAGGTAGATTGGTTGAAGACTTGCATTTAAAGCAGTTAGGATCCTAGATACCGCCTTTGCCCAACAGACACAGATCACTAACCATCTGATAAGAGAATGAGTAGAGATTTGCCTTCAAGCTGAAGAGGTTTGTGAAGAAATATCAGAACTGAGTGAGCCATCAGGAAAACAAAGTAGCTAAATATCATTTAACTTTTATGTGCAAGAGCAGGAGTCTCCTCCCCTGTTGTCCTGGACCTACAGCCACAGCCATTCCCCTAAGGGATTCCTGTTGTCTGGGACCTATAGCCATGGCCATTCCACTACAGGATACCTCTTTAAAGAAACTGCCTTGTCCAAAGGAAAAACCAAATAACTGTTCCTCTGTGATGTAATAGACTTACCATCTAATAAACCCAATACCCCTCTTTTCTATTACCCCTTTTGTGCTTCACACTTAAACATCAATAGGCATTGGTCAATAGCTAAACATTTGAGAAAGATATAAACCAATACATAAGGAAAAATAGAAATTGAGAAAACAGGGACCTATAGAGATAGATCAGGAGTAAGGGGTGTTTGCTGTTCTAGCGTACTAAAATAAAGTTCACTTCCCAGGACCCTGCTGAGCAAATCACTCATAACTGTCTGTTACCTGCAGCTCCAGAGAATCTGACATCCTCCTCTGGCCTCTGCCAGCACTCATACACATATGTACACATAAATAAAAATAAAAATCTTTATATAGAAAGTATAGAGAAAAGGTAGACGAAAATGTCAAAAGAAATAGGACAGGAATTTTTGTATTGCTGAAACAGGAATAGGAAGTCATAAAGAGTAAGTATGCAACAATCAGAAAAAAAGAAAACCTTACAAATACAAAGGCTAATAGGTGATTTGGAAGACGAATTTGGATAAATCTCTAAGAAAGTAAAGCAAAAATTGAGAGTTTTTAAACTCAAGTATAAACTTTTAGGAGCATTTAAAACTTTGAGCATGGAGAAAATTAAAGAACAGATAAACGTGAGAAATAAAACTGGCAAAAACAGAGAAGAAATTTCTAGGGCTGTAGAGTGTGAGTTTTCAGATAAGTGCATCTCTCAACTCTCATCAGACAAACTTCTTTTTGCAGCAGATGGCAATTAACACAGAGACCCACAAGTCATCAAGGTGCAGAGAATACAAGCCTACAGAGTGCTGAGCCCTAAATGGGACATCTATATTGCACCCTTCCCCCAAAGGCTCAGGGATCATTGTGAAAGAGGATGCAGAAAGATTGTAAGAGTTAGAGGTAGTTGACAAATAAAAGTAGAATGTGTTTCCAGACAGGGCAGTTGCTTATATAAACCTACAGTGGTTGTGACAGCATCCACAAGACATTTACAAATTCAAGCCAGGCAAAATCCTAGCAAGGATGGGGAAGGTAGACATGAAGCCCTAGCCCTAGGAACTATTGGCAATTGACAGTTGCTGGGAAAGGGAGAGTCAGATTTCTTTAAGGATGCAGCACCAGCCAAGCATGTTGACCACAGTCCAGGGATGGGCTACACCCAAGAGTATTTGGGGAACACAAATTGGACTCAATAGGCCTTGAAAGAAATAGAGTGGACAGAAAGTAAGGGGTAGGGAGGGGGGACTGGATCTGAGATGATGGAGAAGTCTTGAATATGATAAAAATACATTCTATGAAATTCTTAAAGAATCAGTCCAAATATTTCTTAAGGAAATTTAAAACTTCTAGTGAGGAAGAAAATAAAATTATTTTCCTAGTGAGTAAAATTTCATACAAAAAAAGCATTAAGAATTAGAATGTTAGGTTAATGACTCAACAGTTCAGAGATTCCTTCTCTTCCAGAGTACCCTAGTTCAATCCCCAGCACCCATGCCTATTGGTTCACAACCACCTGTTCCAACAGGAGACCCTCTTCTGGTCTCTGTAGACGCCCATACCACACACACGTGGCGTACATTTACACAGATGAGCACACATATACACATAAATAAAAATAAATTTCAGAAAATTAAAATGGAATGTGATATTTTACAACAACATTAGCTACTAGAAGACATTGCAAGAAATACTTCTACAATTGTGAAGAAAAATATTTCTATTTTAGAGTTTTATTCCAGCCAGATTTCCAACCAAATGTAAGAATGGTAATAAAAATATCTTACATGAGATAAGAACCTAAAACACATACTATTTGTCCTGGACATTCATTTTCCAAAAAATATTAAAATTCAAAACACTACTAGAGGGCATGCTTCAGGGAAACAAGGGAAGAAGGAAGCAGAGTGGCCATGATGAAAGAAGTAAACACAGCGTGCACCGTGACTTGATTGTAAAATGTGTCTATGTATCTCTATCAGTGCATCGAATGGAAACACTTAACATTGTGTTAACCCAAATTTGATAATAATCATCATAAGAAGGTAGAAAGTGTGAAAGAAGTGGTTTTAAAAAGAGAGCTAAATCCCAACCTCCCTTAGTAAGATGTCTAAAGCTGAAAGACATAGCTGTATCCCCTTATTATTCAGAACTATGAAAGAAATTCGAAAAGGAAGAATGAAAAGCTGAAACTTAATGCACTTTAGGATAAGAGTCTGTGTTGAGGACGGGATAGAAGTGAGTGCTCTTTTTCATTACATGTCTTGTAGAGAAAATGTGCTGTTTATGGCTAGCCACAGCTATAACAATACGATAGTAAGATCACAGGAAAAAAGGAAAAAGAAAACTATGTCCTGAATCTCATGTGGTACTTTTAAGATATTTTAATACGTGATATACTGTTATTGCTATGAATATCAAGGAAACTACCCTGTCTCTTTCTTTCCTCAAGATGATGTTCAGGGTTTTTGTTTGTTTGTTTGTTTGTTTTTTAGTAAATCCAATAATCCAATAAACAGTAAAGATTTATTTAAAAAAGAATAATCTTTGAACATTTTTCACTTGTCTTCACAGAAATTCATCAAAAAGTAATTAATTGGGATAAATAAAGGTAGGCCATCAAGATTTATGGATAAAATCCCAAGACACTGAGCATTTTCCTGTGTCAGGGTTGAAACATTGGCAATTTCTTCTGCCAGGACAAAGATGTCTGAATAACTTTCTGCCTCACCATAACCAGGTTTCTGTTAAGAAAGATTATTGTGGAACTTTTCCTGGAGAAATGGGAATAAATGTCTCTCCACACAGAGAAGACACCAAGGGCATACCCAAGAAATTATTCTACCCAGATCTAGTTCGATGAGCCAGTGAGTTTATTTGTGTTGCTTACAGGATTAGGAGTGAGGACTCACAGAAAGTTGGGTGACTCAAAGGTAGCAACACCACCCAAAACTCCACCCCAACTTGATGATAACTCAGGAAAGCACCATCACTGGAGCTCCTTGCCCCACTCCACCTGAGTCTTCTTTCTACCAGCAATTATTTATTGCTTAAATAACCCTAAAGAAGGGCCTTGTGAGTTTCACTATCCTGCCTCCTTCTCCTCAGAATGAAATGTAGAGATGGTTACATATCAGAGACCTTTCCTAAATTTTCACTTTCTTTATCACTTTCATCTTCTTCAAACTACTATTTTTTATTATCACCACTTATAAATACATTTTATGAAATATCTTACATCCTTTGGCTGTTAGTGCCCAGAGGAAAACAAATTGAATATGTTACAACCGTATTCTCAGACCACTATAGTTCTTGGTACAGGGCTCTGGCTAAATTAACATTTTCCAAATAAAATGTATAGGTTAATACTGATCATTGATGAGGATGTCTTCAATAACTGATAAAATATAATCACAAAATATTACAGTATACAAAATAAACACCTTAATCCAACAATATATTTGATAAAGGATATATAAATTACTTGTGGAGAATTTTTAAAGTATTTTTGAAATATAACTGATCTAAATACTATCAAATTATATTGTATGAAAGCCACAAAAATTCAATGAAAATAAGATAACTGCATTTCTCATTCAGTGAAGGAATGTGTCATGTTTATCTGTCAAACACAGGAAGATTTAATTATACAAATATGCAAATTATCTCCATACCAAGATATACATTGCATGGAATTGTAGTGTAAATCCTGTTAAGATTTCTCACAAAACCCCCTAAAATGATGCTAAGATTCACTTAAGAGGCACAAAGCACTAAAATAGATATATCCAAAGAATAAGTGAGATAAGAACTTGTTTAGATAAGAAAACATGTTAAAGTTCGAAAGTTAAAACAGTATAACATTGGAAAGATGTGCGTAGACTATTACAAAGGGTAAAAAGCAGAGCCCAATTTATACAAGCGTATGTCCTTCAAAACCGTGACTGCCCTAATTTCATTTCCACTGCTGTAGAAATGCATCCTGAGAAAAAAATTTAAGGGAGAAGGTGGTCATTTGGCTTTCTGTTCCTGGTTAGATTCCACCATTACAGGGAAGTCAAGACAGGAACTTGATGCAGCTAGTTACATCTATAGTGAGGAGCAGAGAGACAGGAATGCACACATGCTTACTAGTGCTCAGCCTGTCTCTACACATACATAGTCCAGGGCCCAGCCCATGAAATGTCCACAGGGCACCTACCCACCACATTAAGCTAACTGTGAAAATCCCTCACAGACATGCCCACAGACCACTCAATTCAGGTAATTCTTCATTAAATCTCTCTTCCCAGGTGATTCCAGGTTATGTCAAGATGACAATTCAAAGTAACCAGGAGCCAGGCCTGGTGACCCACACCTTTAATCCCAGCACGCTGGAGGCAGAAGCAGGTGGATCTCTATGAAATGGAGGATAGCCTGGTCTACATAGCAAGTTCCAGGCCAGCTGGGGCCACAGGAAGACCTTGTCTCAAAAAAGATCAAAAAGAAAAAGTAAACACACACAAAAAAATAAAATAAAATCAAGATTGTGAGAAAAAATAGGTTTTTTTCAATGTGTTCCTGTGAGAAAATAAAAGGCTTCCTAAAGAAAGTCTTACATATTATCTTAGGTTAGACTCCCTCAATAACAGAAATAAAGACTTGGGTACACGTAGTTTATTTGTTGTGAATCCTGGAAGCTCATGTAAAGGAGTATGAGAGAGTGAGACATGTAGAGAGAAAGTTAATCAGAAATAGGAGACTTAGCAGAGTGGATGAGACCGTCAATGGGGCTTAATCCTCATGTGGGTATTAGGAGAGAAACACTCACATGCACACATCTCATCCTCTTCAAGACTGCCCCTACCCTGAAGGAAAACTAACATTTATCCATGGAAATCCCAAAGCCATTTTTTCTCCAACACCTGGTCTAGGCCCAGCACTTACCTTCATCACAGAATGCTCCTAGGCAGAAAGGAGCGGTGAACAGGTTCACAGGTGGCCAGGGTCCAGGAATCCTCCACAGCTTCAGGGAGCCTATGCAGAATAGGACACAGATCCAAACATTCACAGTGTTTGCAACACACAGAGTAAATTTTTAAAAGTATAAAGTTCAAAGACACACAAAGATCTAAATGTAAAAATATAATTTTAAAGTCATTTTAAAAATTGTAGAATAAACAAATCATGACAGAAAGGTTTTCTTAAGTAACACATGAAAACACAAATTAGTAAAAATTATGTTGATAAAGTTAATTACATGAAATATAAAGCATCTTTATAATAAAATACATAAGTAAAATTCATGCATAAAAGATAAATTTGCAAATGTAATGTATTAATGCTTTAAGATTTTAAAAACTCCTCCAAATCAACAAGAAAAAGTTGACCCAAGAGAATAAACAAGCAAAAAAGTATGTATAAAATGCATACAAGAGAAGATACACATATCTACCTATGACGACACATTTTCACAGAGGCAGCATTTGGTAAGACAGACTGGGATACTACCTCATACAGCCTTGCAGCCTTACTTACATATTTCAACAAATACCACACTCACTCGTGTTTGATACCATTTGCAGATCAGCCAGGGTTCTGTCCAAGGTCCCAGTTAGGAATGGGACCACCACCAAATGGGACCACCACAGCAGAGGGAAAGAGAGCTCTTGGAGACTCCTTTTCAGCAAATAATACTGTGGCCAAAAAGAATATTACCCACAGAACCAAGAAGATGTGCAGCCAGACATATTTCATACACAGCTCAAATGAGTATCAAGAAAATTCATATTAGAAAGCAAGCTATTGTTCCAAAATATTATACTGACAAACATTTTTAATTGGGTCAATATTTGTGTTAATAAGTTTGTAAGCAATGAGGATCCCACAGGTTAATGGAGAGTATAATATAATAGGTCCTATTTGGAGAGCACTTTGGCAGTATCTAATTAGAATTAAAAGGCACACTATACATCCCTAGGTCTAGAAATTCTATTGCTAAAAATACAGGCACACCAAAAATGTTTGTAGTAAAATATATGAGAAGATCATTGTGTCATTATTTTATATAGTACAACTTGGAAACATCTTGTGTGTCAAATCATGACTAAAAAATAATTCCTATAATATTCTTGTATTCAAGGGGCAGAGAGCAGGTAAGAACACTTGCTACTCTTCCAGAGGACCTGGGCTCGAGTCCTGGCATCCACATGGCATCTAACAACCATCTATAACTCCAGTTTAAGGGAATCTGACACCTTCTTCTGGCCTCTCCAGGGCAATGTAAGCATGTGGTACACTTACATACATGTTCGCAAAATACTGATACACACAAAATATAAAAATAAATAAAATAAATATTATTCAATACTAAAGTAAATGATATTAACCGACAGAGATTCCAAAACCCTGACACTGAGTTTTTGAAAAGAGCAAATATTTGGGTGTGGTGATACATACTTGTAATCCCAGTACTCAGGATATTGAGGCAAGGAAAACTTGCTAAGGCTGCATAGGGAGACTTATATGAAAAAGAAAACGCAAACAGCACAGTGTAATCTACATTTTAATTTGATGCCAATTGTATACAAAGAAGCTGACATTAGAAAAAAATGTGGCTAGGCAGATGAAAGCCAAAGGAGACCCTCACTAAGTCATCGATGCCAGAGAGCCGGCTGACACAGTTTCAACTGCGACTACTGCTCCTTTGTAATTCCCATAATTTTTTCACCTACCACTTAATTTTAATCTTAATCAAAACATGGTACCATAGAAAGTTATGAATACTTAGTTTTGGGGAACTGATTTTGAAGTTCTGTAAAAAGGGCATAACTAATCAAATGCAATATAAAATTGTCATTAAATTTTTATGCATTATTTAACTTCTGTTTTCTGTCTCTCTCTGTGCCTGTCTCTGTCTCTGTGTATGTGTGTGTGGTATGTATGTATGGATGTATGGATGGATGGATGGATGGATGGATGGATGGATATGAAGGTCAGAGGACAATTTTGTAGACTTGGTTCTATCCTCCCACCTTTATGTGGGTTCTGGGGATTGGACTCAAGTGATTGGGCTTAAAAAGCAAGACCTTTTACTAGATAAGCCATCTAACAGGGCTGCAACTATAAACTCTTTAGAAGTTAGCAACAACTTTATAGGCATAGAGGTCCCAGAGCAAAGCTCTACTACTTCATGACTAAACAATTTTAAGATGGCATTTGCCCTTCCTAAGCCTTCTTTTCATCATATAATAATGTAGGCATATATTATTATTGTATAGGAATAATAACATTTTCCATTTTATAATATTGTGCAAATTAAATTTGATTGTGCCTTTAAAGTTTCTACTACAGTGCCTTGCTGAAAGATAATAGCTTAGTTGTACCTATTTTATTTTTTTAGTGCATTTAGAGGAACCATTGCCCTCACCTACACAATAATATTATGTTTGGTTTTCATGCAATTTGAAAACAGAAACATTATCAAGTAAATCTAGTCAGCCAGAGGTCCCTGTTCCAGGAGGGTCAGCTGTTCCTCATCTACGGCAATCCATTGTCAGTATTCCTCTGGATAGAATTGGGGTCTGCTGTTCATTTTTCCAGTAGTATGTTGGGTTACTGTCTGGAAGAGCCTTTATCTATCCTGGCCAACAACTCGACTGAAGGTATC
>NW_008354281.1:5210709-5244215 GCF_000622305.1 Nannospalax galili
ACTTTTGTATAATCTTCATCACTATTATGAGATATAAAATGTATTTATCAAATCTGTAATCCTTATGCCAAAAAATCTGAATTACTGTAATATTTTGCATATTGTTAAAACTGTAACTTTAATTGTAAAAAAATTTTTTTAAAAATAAAAAAAAACATTATCAAGTAATCAGTTTCTAGAAACATGTGTGTGGGTGTGTGTGTATGTAATTGATCTGTGTGTGCTCATTGGTGCATGTGTATAAATGGTGATTTGGGCTAACTGTGAGAACTCTTATTCCTAGTCGTGTCTCCTCAGATTCACAAATATGTGTTCAGTCTGTAAGATTTCTGAAAGAGTGCATGTAAATCAAGGGGACACCACCCTGTGTCTAAGATGAATGACAAATAAGATATAAAGGGCATATAATACAGTGGAGGGGAGAAAGAACGAAGCAGACACTGGGAAACAAGAGACACTAAAGGAGCTTCTGAGCTCAGTTCATTCCTTGAATTCAGTTGTATTCTCATGTTTGAGTATTCTCTGAGTTCCCAAGTTTTCTACATTAACTAGTGCTTTGATTATACAATTTTGAGCTCAGTTTCCATTACATAGAACCCAACAAGCTCTGATTAATATAAAGTGAATACAACCCAGACAATTACAGCTACTTCCCATTTGCCCATGGCTTACAAATAATAAAGAGTTTTCTTACTGCTCAGGAAAATAGATTGGTTGATTAAAAACCAATAAATTTATTTGCAAAGCTATATTATGCACACATCTCATGAGTTTGAAAATAATCACCATACATCTGATTAAATGGGAGCTTTAAGAGGACAATCAGAAAATAACCAAGTGAGTGAAGTATTTGCCTGGGTTCATCACCCCAGCAATTGTGCTTATTTAGACATCATAACGGCACTTATAAAATAAGACAGTGTTCTCTAGGTAGAAAAAAAGGTAACAGAGAAATGACATGACTCGGCCTAAATACAGTTAAATAATACAAGGAGACAGAATGCAAATGAATATATTTTGTGTAGGGAATAGATATGCTGTTAATTGCATTCACTTATTATCATAGAAATGACATGTTTTCAGCTTTAGTTATATGCCGCCACAGTTAATAATTGAAACACAAACACGTGAAGCAGTAATTTAGTGGCAGACTTTGTAATTATAAAAGTATAGTAAGCGTTTGTTTTGTAAACATACGTCGCACTGCTTTGTTCATGGTGTAATTAACATCAACGTAAAACTGAGAGAAAAGCCTAAAGAAATTCTGCTATCTTCTTACCAAAGCAATGGTCAAAACAAAGACATGTGAGGCCTTGTGAACTCAAAGGTTTTTAAAGTCTCTTTCTTGGGACAAATGAATCATTAAAAAAATAGGTATGTTTTGCTGGGTGTGGTGACACATGCCTTTTATGTATATTTTTTACTGAAGTTGTGTAGTTCATACAAAACATCTTAATCATCTTTATACCCCCCTATACAGACCTCCCCATAGCCCACCCCACTGGATTTCATGCACTCTGTCATATATGTTAAGGCCTATGGAGCCAAGTGAGTGTACCCAGATATCGTTCAGTGCAAGTTCATCCACTGGGGTCTAGTCAGCCTATCTAGAGTCTCTCCGGTAAAAATCAACTCTCCCCGACCCAGCAGGAATCAACTGCCAATAGTTCTTCAGCTAAAGTTGGGCTCTGTTGCCCATTTCCCCAGTTCTATGCTGGGTTTTTGTGTGCTTGAGATTGTATGAACCTTGTGCATGATGACATCATTGCTGTGGGTTCATATGAACAAGGTCCCAGGAGCCTGTAAGACTCTGTTTCTGTATGGTCAGGTACCGCTTCCCCTGACTCTGACAATTTTTCTGCCCCTCCCTTCCACAGTGATCTTTGAGTCCCGGGTGAGTCCAGTCTAGGGACCCATACTCTGCAGACTCTTATTCTCTCTGCCTTGGCCATTTTGTATTCATTGCCCCCTGTCACATTAGGGAGCTTCGTTGATGAGATTTGAAAGTTAGTATTCTAAATACTAGAATTAGCATTCTCTTTAGCCCTTATTCCACTATGTTCTATCAGCCTTAGGGACTGGCCTTTAATCCCAGCACTCAGGAGGCACAGGTAGGCAGTTCTCTGAGAAATCAAGGCCACCCTGGTCTTCACAGTGAATTCCAGGCCAGATGGGGTTAAATGGAGACCCTGTCTCAAAAAAAAAAAAAAACCACACCAAAAAGAGGTATTTTGAAATATTCACTTCATGTAATATTAACTTTAGAAATAAAGGCTCTGAGCCTGTCCTGACCTCTAGCACCAGACTCTATTTTAACTTCTCTAATGAACCAGCAGTACCACATAATATCTAAGACTGCCCTGATTTTAAGTACTTGTTTTTCCATTGACTGACTGACTGATAGTGAGCAAAGTCCTTGCTATCTGTGAGTGTTGATATCCTCATTTGCAAAGGAAAATGGGCAACTAGAAAGATTCATGTAGATAATGTATATCTGGGGAGAGGGAGAACCTCTCACATTGGTTCCCAACAATATATTAAGTACTCGATAAATAGCAGTTAGTATGAGACAGACTTTTTCCTCCCAGGTACCTGTATTTCTACTTTAGAAAAATAAAAAATCTAGCTGCTTTGTATAACTAATTTGTGATTGCAAAGCATTGTAAAACTGAATGCAGTTTATTTTCCTTGTCCTTGTAAACGCAAATGGTCAGGGGGCATACACCGTAAGTTAAACTCACTAGGTTCTTTGCTAAGCTTCTTATCAGCCATCTCATTGAATATTCAAAACAGTTCTATCAAATGATCATTGTCATCTTATCCTCTCTCTTCTATGTGGTATAAATAAGGTTTAAAAAATTTAATAACTTGTCCATAATCAAACACAATAAATGTTCAAGCTAGAATTTGAAATCAAGCAATCAAAAACCCAAACAATTTTAAATGTGCGTCTATCCTCTTTGTGCTAGCTTTAATAACTTCATGGCATGTTCATGTGCCAGACCCCTCACAAGCGTGTTTATTTTCACATAAAATAAAATGAACTGGGATAGTGATTTTTTCAGAAAATAATAAGTTGGAGAGTGAGAGAAGCGGAAGAGACAGAGAGAGAGAGAGAGAGAGAGAGAGAGAGAGAGAGAGAGAGAGAGAGAAGAGAGAAAGAGATTTTATGACAGTGTTTATAAATGCACTCAGTATCCGTGGCTTAAGGAATGTGTAGTCTACTCTTTAAAATAAAAGCCCAATTACTCAATCCTATCGTGTCTTTGATTTGCAATTAGGGATGTAGAGGATGGGTAGAAATCAGGCCAGTAACTCACTGCCCTTCTCTTTCTCAGAGAGAATAGCCAAAGCTGGACTCTTTCGCTATTCCTGGTTTAGCTCACTGATCCCTTAAAGACAAGCCTGATAAAGAACACAAGAATCAAAGTTCCAGCAGCCGGTGAACCATAATGTTCGTTTCCTCTGTAAGAAGAGTACAGAGAAAAGGAAAACCATCAAGAAAGGTAGATGAATGTTCAGCTAATCCAAGCAGAGCATACTATTATTTTTTTGACAGAGATGAATATTAGCAAAGGAATATTTGGGGAACTTGAAAACCCCCTCATTTTCTTTGGTGGGCACATGCACTCATCTGAATGCGAGAAGCACAGAAATCCCTATCTCCCAGCTCTACATTCTGAACATGCTCAACAAAGGGTGCAGTCAGATGAAACATCAGTTAGCGCTTTCTTTCACTGGGAATGTGCTTATTAACTGTTGTTCAAATACTTTGTAGACATAACAGCCCTGGGAGTGAATGTGGCTTTGTATTTACAAGGTAGCCATTTGTTGTTATTTATAGTTCTTTTAATTTTCACCTTTTGACATTTAAATTTCTTTCCACAGGTTATGATTAAAGTAGGTACTACTTAAGAGAGGGAAAACTCTCTTTAATGTGCATTTTTTTCCATAAAGGTTTTCAAGCTTCAGAACAAACCCAAGGGTGTCCAATTTGTTCCTTTGTCAATCTTATGAGCATCTGCAATTTGTTTCCTGGAAAAACAGTCACAGTATCTTTATGTAAAACTAAGACAGGGACCTCTTTTAGCAGAGCTCATCATTTTTAATGGATGTTGCTCCTTTCATCTGAGGGTTAAATTGCAAAAAATAGGAAAAGTGAAGTGAATCAACATTTATCTAAAGTGTTAATAACAAGAGTTTCCTCTGGCTGATAGTTCATTTTCTTCTGTAGATCTTGAACTAGGAATGTCAGAATTAGCCATTATTGTGGAGTACTGCATAACATGGTTACGGGTTAGTACCAAACTGACAATTATCATGTATATAATACTAAACACATTATTTAAGTTCATTGTGTCTCCATTTCTTTATTTTAATAATATAGAAAAATTAGCATGTAAGGTTAAAATAGTATCAAATTGAATGAAGGAACATAAGAGTGCTCAGTCCAATGCCTACCACCCTTATTTCTCCCAGATGCAAACTGAGGCCCAAGATTCTAGCCAGCCACTGAGAAGCGGCATTATATTTAAAACTGGGTCTTTTTAATTTGGAAACAAACACTCTTCACACCGTATTTGTATAGGATAGGTGGTAATGAATTGGAAACACGATGGAGAAGAGCAAGGCACAAATGCATGCACACATATAACAAACTTTATTGCTTATCAAATGTTTACATATGAGAAGTGTAAATGATTCATGACTTCAAAAAAATTAGTCACTTTCTTTCCACCATGTTCCTAGACAGTAGAGGGTGCTGTTGGTGTATGTGGACCTACGATGAACGCTGTGAAAGTAGATATACAAAACTGGGTCTTTTTTCCTAGAAATTATCATGCTAAATGTAAAATAGCCTTACCGGGTTGTTGTTATAAATGCCAAGAATCTATTAAATAGTCATGTTCCCAAAAGTACTTGAGTGTGCTAGAGAAGACCTACACCATTACCAATATTTTCTGAATATATGGAGTTGAGGACAAAAATAACCATTCTTCCCATGTGCTCCCACCATAACCCATTCTCTTTGACTGAAGGAGAAAGTACCTCTTCGTTCACCAACTCAGGAACAGTCCTGGAAACAGCTGGTAGTAGTCAGCGCTCCTGTAATATACAAACATACAAAAAAGAGGAACTAAAAAGTCCGGTCTCCATGAAAAACTGAGTCTAGTAAAAGGCAGTGTCCTCCACCATGGGAGTCTGCACATCATCCACGTCATTTAGTTTGGGTTTGGACAAAAAGAAATGTATGCATTGAAGAGAAACAAATGGATCATTTGAAATTAGCCCTGACATCTATGGAAAGTCTGAAGATGTCTATTTATTGTCTAAACTTTGAGAAATTAAATACAGCCTCCAGAAACCAATTGGATTAAAAAATAAATCATCTGGTAATTGTTCAAAATAAGAATACAAATTTGTATCTCTCCTTTCAATGTCCACCGCAAGCCCGTGCACATTAACAGTGCCCTCTACTGTCCAGCAGCACTGCGGAAAGCAGTTGGTCACATACTTTGAAGCTACAAATAAAAGCACTTGAAACAATAAACTTTCATTTTATATGTAAATGTGTGTATATAACAAATAAAAATGAAGCAAAATACCGAGCAATTGGTATCCAGCCATCACTGCTGAAGGCAGAGGTTTGAAAGCAAGAAAGAGGAATGTTAAGAAGGGCAAGGATTGTGGAAGTCAACCTCCAGGAGGCCTCCAATGATCCTCTTGTTACTCACATATTTGTGTAATTCTCCTCCCCCATTGCACTAGGGTTTGTCTATAGTCAGCAGTACAGAAGTTATGAGTTGCCATTTCTGAGAGTGAGTTATAAAAGATATCGTAGCTTCAGTCTTTCTAAATGACCCTCCCAACACACACACACACACACACACACACACACACACACACACACACCTCTTTCTCATCATCTGATTTGAGGTAAGTCATTTGACATATTAGCTCTATGGAAAAGTACACATGGTGAAGAGCCAAAGCCTCATATCGACCTCCACATGAGTGAGCTAAGAAGGGAGAACCATCAGCCTCTGACCTCAGTGCTCTGACTCAGAGCAACTTGTTAATTCTCTCTCAGACTCTTGACCTTCAGAAATAGTGTGAAATAATGTTTGACATTTTAAATTACTAAGTTTTGAAAGAATGTATTATGCAACAACAGATAACTAATACAGGAGAGAAAAGAAAGAAATAAAAGGATGAGGAAATGTTACTAAAATGATCCAGTGAAGAATTAGGGTTGTAAGAATTATTTGCTTTCTCCTTCATGTGTAAGATTTTTATTTAGAGTTCCACTACCACATAGGCTGGCCTACCTAATAATATGTGTATTGATTATTTTCTGGCACAGTCTTTGGTTAGACTGGGAAAAACAACTATAGACGAGGAAACAACAAGCATGTGTATGTTTGACTATATGCATCTACACATATATGCATATATGCCCTCCTCAAATTTATAAATGCAAAATAAAATCAATTTCTCAAAGAGACACAATGACCTATTGTAAATTTGTCCACAAAATTAGCTAATACTAATGGAGGTCAATTAGAAATCTTTGCTTAGGCATCTATTGCATCTCTGAAAAGTGTAAATTTCTTAAATGATTTGAATGAGGGAAAAATAAGAGATGGTAACACGGCAGAGTATACACAGATAGAGTGAAAACCAGAAAGGAAATCCAGAAATCTAGGTTCAGCAGTCCTAAGTGTAGGGTACCAAATGATTATCATCACTGCAGACTCTGGGTTTAACACTGTCATAATTTAAATGTGAAAGTTAAATAAAGTGATTTAAAGTGTTCCATCTCAATTAAGAGTCTATGCCTTTGTATGAATGAAGAGTAAAGTGGGGTCACAGTATAGAAAAATTATCAGGCAAAAAAATAAATATCCCTTCAATAGCTGAGATAACATTTATTACCTTCTAAGGAAAGAAGTGTACCCCCATCTTTAATGGGTTTGGTTAGGTAGAAGAAGAAAAAGACTATTACTCTTTTCATCTCATTAGATGATGTGTTTAGCTCAGCCATACAGGGTCCTGCAGTGGGTAGATAGGAAGTATAAGTTTCTCACGCTCAAGGAAATCTTGATTTCACTGGGAAGCTAGAAGGAGGTCATGGTTAGAAGAGATCAGCAGTGGCAGCACCATAGAAAATGATAGCTCAGATAGTTTCTGAAAATAGATTAACTTGTAGGGAAAGAGGACAGAAAGTACACTTCAGGATATCACAGCTTACTTTGCCTTGCCTTCTAGCTTATAAGAGGTGAAATCTCTGCAGGATGAAGGTCAAGTTCCTCGTATACTGCAGAGGATGTAAAAACATCTCTTGAATTGGCAAGCATTCTAGCTGGTGAACCTTTAGCAGAGGCACCACACCATGATGGCTTCATCTTTGTTCTTACTCCACTCTTTCGTCGTTATTATCACCAGTCCTGCTAACAATGCCTCAGGCCCCATTTATTAGGCAGCTACAATGTCCTCTGGGTTTGCTTCACTTAATTTCCCAAATTACCTTGTCCTATAGGCTCCGTTATCCTCCAACTATGGATGAGAATACTGAGGCACATGAGCAGTATATGCCTTGTCCCAGTTTTCAGGATTCATACCTTGATGCTAGAGTCTGACTTTGTCACAGTGTTCTTCATATGAAGACTTGTTAATGTCCATTTTCTTTTCCCAGCCTCTGAATCCATCACCAGTTCTGCAGAGCACAAATAAGTGATGAACAATGCAGACCTGGTTGAAAAGATGGTCTGATCGGGAGCATCTCCTGTCTAAACACTTCAAACCCAGCCCAGATCTGCATGTTTTTTTAAATGGCAGTCAGAAAAGGAGCTAGTGACAATGGAATAACTCATATTTCTAGGAGTTAAGGTGGAGAGAAAAACAGCCATCAGCATCAGATTTCCTCGCCCATAAAGAGAAGCAATGCTGACAGAACAGCTGGGGCAAGGTGACCTCCACCTTCGACTTCACCCTCACCCACAACGTCCTGACTCCATCACACCAAAGACACCAGTGTTTGGTGCCCTGCATACCTCAGGGGATATGAATGGGGCAGCCTTGCATAATTTGGATTTCCTATAAAAAATGGAACATTTTTCACTATTAAACACTATCTTCAAAATCCTGGGGCAATATTCCAAGAGCTTTGATTCACCCTGAAATGATTTGGTTCTCAGAATGTTTCAATTTCTGGATTTAGCAACTCTGAGCTGTGGTGCAGAAAAAAATAATATATTTTGAAAAATCCTTGAAGCTAAGGGCTCAGAGGAGCCAAGTAGCTAGCTAGAATTGCAGAATATTCCATTTCATTTTCTATTTTAGCATGAGGATTGCTGTATGGTGGGTGTCCAAATGAAAACAGTACAAATAATATCACACAAATTAGATACCAGGTTTCAACCTTTTTCATCTCTATAATGTAGAACAGCAGAGGAAGATGTTGGTGGTATCTTAACATAACCCTATCCTGTGGAGCTGCATTCTCATGAGAGCCTGTGTAGAGTAGTCCCTGGAACATGCCAAGTGCATATTAAATGCTGTTCATTCTTTTTGCTACTAAAATTTTTGAAAATATCGTAATTTTTTCAACAAAGAAGCAACCATTTGGTTCTGACAAAGTATTGAAGAAGACATGTATTTCTTCTCATTTGGGGCCAATTTTGTGCCGTAATCGCTAATGTGAGTTAGCTTTATTTGTCAATTCTAATTCCTGCTTCTACATTGTCCTCAGTTCATTACCGTTGTGATGTTGTCTTGACCACTTACTGAACAGTTTTCTTGAAAATCAAGGAAAGCTTAACACTTACAGTATCCAATATGTGACTCAGTCATAGGTTATGAGTATTGGAAAATGGCCCTTTGAGCATCCCTCTCAGTTCATTCATAATTAAGGACCCTCACTACTACCAACATCTAATGTAACTGAATGCTCTATTCATGGGGCATCACTTCACTTTTGCCATTCTCTCCCCTCTCCTCTGCCCTACTTCATACCACGCCAATAACAGTAGTTGCCTAACAGAGCAGCTTCTTTCCTTTGCAATGCGTACAAGTATTGCCATCAGCACTGTTTTCCAAAAGATCAAACCATTGTTACTCTCCCACTAGAAAGCTTCCAATTGGCCTTCTTTATATGCTCCATGATATCTCCCCTCCTGAACTTGATATTTAAATCAACATGGCCTTTAACTGCATGCTTAGATTTAGCTCTCAATCTACACCACTGTTTTTCTCTTCTTTGAAAATAAGCTTCATACTTTATACTTTAATGTTAGGTGGTTTGTTTGTGTAGTTCAGGAAAGCTTTGCCATCTGTGCCCTCCTCTCCTGCATGCTCCTTCTCAATGTGTGTTATTTTGAGTTCACTTCCAGCTCTTTTTTTTATAAGTTTCCACAAATCCTTTCCATCATAATCTTCCCCAACTCTTTTATAATTATTCTTTGTTTCTCTAAATTTCCACATCATTTCCTCTATTATTTTAATGAATACCTCATGTCAATAATAATTTTAAAATACATTATAGTGCTCTGAAATGCAAAAACCACTGTATACTTTTCCACAGCATTCAATATGGCATCCAACATTTCTATGACTTCTTATACTGAATGTGGTAATACACACCCTTAATCCCAGCCCTCAGGAGGTAGAAGCAGGAGGATCTCTGTAAGATAAAAGCCAGCCTGGTCCACATAGTGACTAGGGAGACTGTCAAAATTTTTTCTATGACTTCTTATAAATTTTCATTTGTTTGTTAGTTTGGTTACTTTTGTTTGTTTGTTTGTTTGTTTTCTGAGACAGGATCTCTATGCAGCTTATACTGGCCTCAAACTCAAAATTCTTTTGATTTAGAGTCCTGGATGCTAGAATTATAGGCATGCCACCAAGGCATTATTAAATTCATAATGTAACCTTAAAATTAAATGTAATTTTGAAATATCTGAGTTTCCTCAATTCTAAATCTTTATGATCCTACTGTCAGAATTCAATAATCTCCTTAAAAGTTCTAATTAGGGAGATGATGGTAAAAGGAGTATTCAGAATACTTGTTTTCAGAACTTTATTTGTTAGTAATTGCATTAGAAAATCCTGAGCATCTATTGGCAGCTCAACAATAGGCAAAGCAGGTACATTGTGGTACTTCCTCGGTGGAAGAAGCCTGGGTCTCTCAGAAAACAAAGACATGTATCAGGGGGCCAGTTTCAGAAACCAGCACTTGGCATCACTTTGCTGAAGGAAGAAGTAGCTCATCTAGCTGTTCTCCTGAGAAAGAAGACCTCTGAGAATAAGTCAGGCACGAGAATAGAGCATGCTGCTGTATCAATGCACCATATATACACCTTCTGGCATCCTTCTCCCAAAGCACCTAGTGGAGTGTTCAGCAGAGGGAGAGATAAAAATGCTGTTGATTATTTGCCTCGTCCTGTTCTATGTGGCCAAGAAAGGTGGGCAGCTATTGGACAGGATTCAAAAATGTCTTTCACTAACTGAAACTGTAGGACTGGTTCCCTGGAGAAATACAGATGTTCAATCCACAACTGCCAAATTGTACTATGGAGAAGGTATGGATGCTTCTTGCATTTCTTCTTTTTTCCTTCTCATTTACCAAAGCCATTTCCTTTTGAATAAATGTTTATGATGCAGAAGATTAATGGATATTTCAAAAAGTTATTAACTTGGTATACAGAGTGGCATTCACTTTGGATATAACTTGGGCATGGACATTTTAAGGTGAAAAAATAGAAAATAATTACAAAGGGATGTCAGAATGAAATGGATGTGAAAGGAAAGATTGCATGATTGTTAAGAAGACAAAACGTCTGTTGCTTTATTTTACCGTGTAAGTATCTCTAATTTAAGAAACACTTTGGCTCTAAAAACTAATGTATAACTTCTTATTTTCCATTTCTTGAGAATGGTCCAGGTAAGAGTTAGGGATAATGATTGAAAATACCTAAATGATCTTTTCCTAATTCCCTTTCATGCTGTAGTCTACAAAATATTTAATGATTTCCTTTTGACAACAAAGAGCTTTAGTGCTTTCCTTTCTTTCTTACTTTTCCTTCTCTTCTAATGCAGACCTGAGAACTGAGAAAATGATCATAATATTCCTGCCAAACAAGGTTACTGCAGTAAGGTCAAAGCAGTAGTCTTGAGTACATCTTCAACTTAACATATGAGCTATTAGTGTTATGGGTGGTGAATAAAATCAATGCGCTTGGCTATAAATACCCATTGCCACCCAGCGGCACTGTAGCAGACTCTGAGAATCTCTACCTTACCCTTTCTGTGGTTGCTACCTGACAAGATTTTCATTTCCTCAAATCAAAATTCCACCTTTCAGAAAACAAGCATTGAAAGAACTGGGACATATCTTAATTGCAATCTTCCCAATTTTATACCAGAAGAGACCTCAAAAATGCACCATGGAGGCTCTTAACCTCTCTAAATGAGAGGTTCATCTAAATTATATCTGCAGGGATTTATTCTCTGCTCTAATATATTATGCACTTTTACAAAATTGAAGCACATAATATCATGTGGATATAAACACAGGTTAAATTATCACTTTGATCAAAAGAATCTCCATTCACATTAAATAACATGGGTATTTTGTGCTCCCTGGAAGCCTAAGAAAACTATAGCCTTCTATATAGGAGATAAATATGAAAGTAGATAGATGATGATAGATGATAGATAGATAGATAGATAGGTGATAGATAGATTATAGAGATAGATGATAGATGATGATAGATAGATGATTGATAGATTGATAGATGATAGATAGATAGATAGATAGATAGATAGATAGATGATAGATAGATAGATAGATAGATAGATAGATAGATGATAGATAGATGTTTTATTGATGTCTCCAAAGATAACCAAAGATGTCAATAAAAGCCACTTCACTGTCCATCAGAAACCCTATGCTTCATGGGAACAGCTGCCACCAAGGCACAGGGGAGCAGAGGGCAGATCAGGACCAAGAATAAGCCACATGTCTAAGCAGAGCCCCAGGACACACTTCACAGGTAGGACTCTCCAAGCATATCTTCAGAGATTTTCTAGCCATGCCTCTGAGAATTTACACATAAGTAATTTATGAAGTAATTTCTAGTTTACTAGACTGTTTTCAGAGGGAGGAAAAAAGAGAAGTCCTTTAGTAGTTCAGGCACTACAGAATATTAACTCATAAAATATTTTGATATCATAGAAGATGGCAGATTATCAAAAAAGTGAAATGTAAGTTACAGACTATGAATGAGGTAACCATGTAAAATACTCTTCACCCTTTTGGCAGAGGTAGATGACATTAGCCAGATGAGACACCACAGCAACAGGTAAACCTGGGTCTGTCCAAAATAACCAAAACAAATGGTGACTCTGTTGACAAGGGCAGAATCATCAAAAAGAATGGTTCAGGAAAATCTTAGGAATCTTGTGTTTCATGGAGGGGGAAGAATTTTGAGTTGGATTGGAAGAGTAAGTAAAATGGGGAGTATCAGGATCCAGTGACTTGAGTAAGATTAATACTAGTGAGGATGGACTTCCTAGCGCAGGCTTTATCTGTAGGGAGACAGCAAGATTCCAGGCAAGGCAACTGCAGCACAAAGGTAAAATGATCTTTGTTGGTGATAGCCAAAATCAGGTACCTTACAGGTCAGTGTGAATCAGTTTGAATGACTGTTGAAAGCCAATAGCTGTTCTTGGCGACATGACCAGTTAGCAATGTTGCCATGGATGCTTGAGGGGAACACAGCATACCACCTTCTACTTACAACAGTTGTCAGTTTTTAGTTGGGTGCACCATTTGGGGATGCTAGGCTTTAAAACCTTGCTAAGGATGATCCAAAAATTTAAACTCAATTTCATGTAAGCCAATTGTTGATTTTGTTTGATTATTAAAAGTAAGATTCAGCCAAAGGTATACTTTGGTGTCCAGGAAGAAACCTATTAAGAAAAACCCATCCCAAGTGACCTACATTATATTAGAAAAGTTTGACTCAATGCTGGAACATTCCTAGGAATACAAAAAGTTATTGGGAGGGCACAGACTGGCATATGATGTTAAAATATTAATATTGGTAAACATTCATTTGTTTAGATTTAATATAAAGCATAGAAAATAGATTGTAGAAATAGGCAGGAAGCTGTGCCCCTAAGGTAAAATGCAGTTTTATAGTTATGAAAATTTAATTTGACTGCTTTCTCAATAATTGCTCATATTTGTAGCAGCAGCATGCCAGCAAGATAACGGTCAATCAAACGGACATCACCCTGTAAATGCTCTTAAAAAGCCTGCACTGTGTCTCCTGATGGGAGAATGGCATTGCTTCCAATTGTTAAAAGATGCCCAGTTGAAAAGCAGAATAAGAAATTGGACAGTAGGAAATCTTTATATATTGCCATTTGCCTCTTTCTCAAATTAAATTCCTTTTGGGAGCTGAAACTATTTTTTTACCTTGTGAAAATGGAAAATCTGTCACATCATAAACCAAACTGTGAGCACAGGATGTGTGAGCATCTCTTTTTAAAATTCTGTTTGTGGCTAGGAAAAAAATTAGGATCTGCTATGAATATGGGATGGGCAAATATCTCTTTCATAGGTGAATGAAGGACAGAGTTAGGTTACTCAATATGTGAAAAATCTGCCTGTATCTTAGGTGAAGAACAGCAGCAGAAAGACTGTTCTCTGTCTCTGTCTTGCTCTGAACCTCCTCTAATTCCTCTCTTCCTTTTGTTCTTTCTTGTTCCCTATTTCCCACACTCTTCAAGACCGTTGAGAAAATGCCATTAATAACTGGTACAAAGAATGGTGCTCGGTGCATGGAGATAAAATGGGGATGACAAAATATCAACCTCCCGCTGCTCAATTGAAAGCCCTATCTGTACAACTGGTAATTACTTTTAATTTAATTAGGACTCCTGGTATTGTTTCTATCTCATAGATTACATTATAACATGTAATGTGTTAAAACAACAAGACAAATTGAGGCGAGAAAACACAGAAAATATTACCTTTTTGTCTATAAATAATACCACAGTTTAACTCTTCAAAAAGCCCTCAGGTCGATATTCTATGGGGTAATTATTATCTTCCCATATTCCTTTAGCTTGAGTAAGCAAGAATCTTACGCAACCTAATGAAAAACTACATCTCATTGGTTTTTTAAAAGAATTTTTTAACTCTACCCTTTTCCTCTTCCCCTCTCTCAAATAGAACAAATAAATGATTTATGCCTTTGCATGCTGAAACAAAATTCACACAGCTAGAAAGAACAATCATGAGTACTACAAAGAGAGCATGACTTTGCTGCTTGAAACACGGGTATAAAAACTGCTCAGAAAGCAACATTTTTAGGCAGAAACCCATAGTAAATAAGCAAGGAAGCCTATTTAAGATATTTGTTGACTCCAAAGAGTAATTCATTCCTTAGTGACTTAATTTGTGAGAGACATCTGAGTCTCCACATGGAATTCACTAATGCATTGTGAACTACTAAGTAAAATCTTCCAATGACCATTTAAATAAATTACACAATATAATAGAGCTGATCACTAAGTCCCTGAGGATTTATCTTCAAACATGGCTGATCTACAGAATAGAACAAAGCAGAAGGAGGGAGGGGGAGAGAGAGAGAGAGAGAGAGAGAGAGAGAGAGAGAGAGAGAGAGAATTGGAAGATGCTAACAAGTTTGCTTATAATTATCATCCAACTAAAAATTCTGAATAAATGTCAAGTTAAAATATGATTGAAAACTTCTTTAATATTTTATCATTTAATCTAGTCAATTGAAATTGTAAATTTGCAAGATTTATGGTTTTACGGGATTAACAAAAACTTACTTTGAAAATTTCATAGCCAACAGAAAATGAAGATCATCCCTTCAAAAAGATTGCCCTTATCTAAGATGAAAGCGACATGATCACAGGTAATTTTAGTGTCCAAAGACCTTAAGTATCATCTTGTATAATGGCCTCATTTTATGCATGTTAAAATGAAATCAAAAAAGAAATTAGAACATATTTATCCCAGCAAGACAGAGCAAGGACCAAATCATTGGCCTCTTTTTAAAATTCAAAGTAATTATCCCTATGTCATTGCTACTGTCCATGGCTCTAACTAGAATTAAAACAAGAGAACTCCTGAGACCTAGCAAAAGTTACATAAAATTAAATAGCACTTAGTTTTGAGTCTTTTATTTGGGGGAAAGGGAAGTCATGTTCCAAGAATTTTTTTAAAAAAGAAGAAAAGAAAAGTTCAGATTACCTCAATGGCCTCACTGACTATCACAATGTCTCTCTTTCTAGAACAATGCCTCTTAGCAAACTCCTACCTACAGCCCAATATAGAAAGGACAGCTGTTGCCCTATTTGCAGCCCAAGAAATCAGCACTGGCTGCCAGTTCCTACAAGATGGAAGACTTTTGGCAAAAATGGCAGTGTTCTCTTACAAAAATAGCAAGCCATCATCTGGTTAAAGTCGGGAAAGCTAATAACTCTGCCAAAGTGAAATTTTGCAGTGCTGATGGGAAGTCAATACTGTATTGGAAATAAGATCTAGATAAAGAATAATTTAGATTTAAGGAAGATATAGAGAGTATTGAATTCTAAATATTTAAAACAATTGCTCAGGCAGGCAGCTGTGATATTTCCTTCAAAAACACTCAAATAGTTTTAAGTAAACAACTACAAATTTTGACTAAGTATATGTTAATGTATAATGTTTCAAAATAAGACTATGTGACTATACACATCCTTTTGGACTAGCTGGAAGGACATTTTTACCAAGAGGCAGAATTGATGAGGGAAGACAGCTAGTTAGGAGGGGGTGGGATTAAAGATAGATCATATTTACTTTTAAGAATATAATATAGTGACAATAATGCCCCACTGATCTGGGGATAAAACAAATGAATTGCATATTCTCATGGAGTCAACAGTCAGGCAGCAAAGTTATATACTAATGCAGGAGGGAAATATGTTTATTAATTTTAAAAATTATTGTCATAACTGAGAAAGAAGAGCCCCAAAGATTCCAATAAAATCCCATAACACTTTATGAAACTAGAACATAATTTTGAAATATGCCCTAATTTCTTCATGCAAGTTTCTGTACAAGTCATGCCAAGAGCAAAAGTGAAAGTATCTGTATATTTCTTGTTACTCCTTGGTTTTCACTTCTCAGGTACTCAGCAAAGGAAATAGGATTCCCCGCTGAGAAATCAAAAGAGATATAAAACTACAGTGAAGCAAGCAGAGATGTGCAAATCCACCCAAAGGAGAAAATATGACTCCCAAGTCAGCAAGGCTGAACTGTTGTATTTAAATAAACAAACATCTCTGAAAAAGAACATATCAGGTAATAGTCAGTCATCGAAGAAAACACATGAAAATAGAGTCATAGAGGCAAACACAGGCCATGCCTGCTCAAGCACTGTCCAAGAGAAAGGGGGGTTTTGGACATCGGTCCATCCTTTCCAGGTGGAGTGAAACGTCATCTCTTGCATAGTGATGATTGTATGGAATGGAAAAATCAATTACTGTCCATATCTTAACATGGATATATACAGATTCTTTATCTTGATATATTTATAATTTAGTTTATCTAACTCTGCCTCATCTTCATCTTTCTCTCCTCATTACATAACTTTCTGATACTCATTATGTTACATTGAAGGATAGAATGTGATATACTTAGTCATGCTTACTTAACAAGTGACTGTCTTTACCCTTTGCTCTTTTGTGAATCCAGATTCTTTATGAAGGTAGGAACTGTGGAAAAGCAGAGCCTGTGGTGGGAAGGTTTGGAAGCCAGTGATGGTTTGATCTGTTCAAGATTGTGTTGGTAGAAGCAGCCTATCCTACACATACTTCCTCATAATTATTACTCAAGAGCTTTCAGGGTTCACTATCACCCAATATAGATTAAAATCAAAGTGCTCAAAGGCATTTATAATCATTCAGTATGAGTTTATTGATGAAGAAAGAAATGGAATTACAGACAAGTCAAATGAATTATCTTTGAAGAGTTTTGCTCAGCATGAACTATTTAGACTAGACTAGGTCAGGACTTATTTAAAGATTGATATAGCAGTATTCATGCCCTACATCCTGGAGAAGACACACAAAAAGGACTATTTTGCAGTCATACAGGAATAAATAAGGCAAAGTTCTCAAGGAGCTACTGGAAAGTATGAAAAAAGGTTATTTGTCACCCTGGTGTGCTCTCTCTCTTGGTCCCAAAGGTTTATTTATTTTTTAATCCAGAACTACTTTTCTTGAGGTTAATTAAATACTTTCTGAAAAATCTATGAGATAAGATGAACAATGAGTCTACTTAGATATACAGGTAGGGATGTCAGTGTGATGTTATGAGTGTGGGGCTGCTCTGGGGTTTTGTCCCTCTTGCTGTAGAGCAAAGATAAAGGCAACAAGCAAACCAGCAAAATCATTGTCTTCCTTAGGTCACGTAACTGGGTGATGTGGGGAAATTTTATAGCAAAGAATCTATGGGGAGATGATTCCCTGAAATTCAAGGTGGCAGATGGTACATTCAGATTAACTTGGCTCCAGTTTGATACTCTGACTTCAATAGCTAGGACACAGTCTAGTTCTCCTGTGTAAATGGTAAATTTAGTTCTGAGGCCTACTGCAATGGTTCACGAAAATGAAAGAAACTTAAGCACAGTGAAAAGCCCAGGTAAGTCTATGACCAAGGGAGCTGTTACATTAGTTAAAGGATAATCAGAGGATAGTCCTTGTGATTTGTTTGCACACAGCTGAGGTTTGAACAGTGGAAATGGATTTCATAAGTTAGGAAAGCAGGCAAAATTATACTGCTAAGGGCACAACACAAAGAAGAGAGAATTGTTGCAGCCATGTGGATCTCTGCCACATTCTTACCACAGACTTAGTTGTTAGAAAGGAAAAACACGGGGTCTGCGGCCGGTAAGATTAAGCTCTTTTCCACTGACAACTAAAAAAAATGTCCTTTCTTTTAGAATTGCTCTCAGTTGTTTATAAGGGACAAGCATATGGCTATCAGAACTTTAATTAGGGTGTGAATAACCAGCAGCCTATTCAACATTCTAGGACTTGTAGATCCATTGCACCTGAAGCACCTGTTATGTAGTTTTCTTCAACCATAAAATGTGGATAATCATAACACCTATCTCATATGATTCTTATGAGTAGTAAATGAGAATATAACAAGACCTTGGAAACAATGGATGATCACCAGTTTTTAGTTGTTTCTGCTATTATTTTTATTAATATCACTAATTTCATTACAGTTACTTACTATTTACCCTTGTTAATCTAAGTGGAATAAGGTGATTAAAGATGATGGAGAATGGTCAAGGGGTATTAGAAACTGAAGTGGCTTTTACTTCACATAGTTTTGAACAAGTCAATCATTTCTCTCTCTCCTGTGTGCCTCCTCCTCCTCCTCCTCCTCCTCCTCCTCCTCTACCCCTTCCTCTTCTTCCTCTTCTCCTGAGATTCCTACCTGTGTAGCTCATTAGAATCATTTTTGCTCTTATCCCAGTGATTATCAGCAAGTATTAAATTGATCACAGGAAAGGTGGATAAAGAACAAGGATTGGGGATCAGTGAGAGAGGAAGTGCAAGGCTGACAAATAGCCTACTTCACAGTTTTCTACACTCTATTGTACTTTACCTTAATTATTTCTACATGTATGTGCATGTCTTCCATTCAGTAACTTTTTACAAATAAAGTTAGCCAATGCTGCATTTTTATATGAAGAACATACTTTCCCCTAAAGAATATCATATAGTATTTGTTTTCTTTATATACAAAAGCAAACAAACAAAAGCATACTTCCATCTGGTGAAGTGGGAGAAAAACTGAAATATCTTAGAGTTGTAAAAATGACATATGATTTCACTTGTGTGTAGAATTTTTAAATGTTGAATTCATAGGAGCAAAGAATAGAAAGGTAGATTCTTGGGGCTGAAAAAGTATCAGAAGGATATGTATTAGATAAGGTTATCCGGAAGAACAAATGAATATTTATATTATACAATGTATTATATAATATATGTCATTAAAGGGGATTTATGGGGCTAGTGAAATGACTCAGTGTGGAAAGATACTTTCTTCCATGCCTGATGATCTAAGTTCAAACCCTGGGTAAAAGGAAATAACCAACTACTCTGAGTCATTCTCTGACCCCCACATATACATTGTGCTATATGATAGTCCCCTCTCCCCCTACACACACAATGAATAAAAATGTAATGAATTACTTTTAAAGGAATATATTAGATTGATTTACACAGTAAGGCTGGGTAGTCCAACAGTGGATGTCTGCATACTGAAGAGCCTGAAAACCCAGAAGATGCTCAGTTCATGAAGTGGAATGCCTCAGCAGTTGAATGTGCTGCTGAAAGCCTGGACTTCCCTGGAGAGTCACTGATAGAATGTATGCTGAAGGCTGAAGAAGCTGGGGTCAGATGACAACTACAGAATTGGGTGCACTCCCTGTCTCCATGAGAAGTGAGGCAGGCAAGTGTGCACTGCGTTTGCCTGGACATCTTTATAGCTGTACCACCCATTGTAAGGTGCTCAGTTGGAGGGCAGGTCTTCCTCCTGCAATTAATTTTCCCTAGAAACACCCTTACTGACAGTTCTGGAAATGTACCCCTAGATTCATTCATTGATTTGTGTGTGTGTGTGTGTGTGTGTGTGTGTGTGTGTACATGCAGAGGCTATAGATTGACATTGTTACTTTTCTCTACCATATTCTGCCTTGTTTTTCTGAGACAAAGTCTCTTACTGACACTGGAGCTTGCTATTTTCAGCTAGACTGGATGGCCAGGGAGTGTGCTGAGCTTGCCTGACTCTACCCCCAACCCCAGCACGGGGGTTACAGATGCACACTAGGGTTACAGCTGGACTGTGTCATGCCCAGTTTTCACACATGTTCTGGGAATCAAACTTGGGTTCTATGCTTGTCAAGCAAGCACTTTGCCAATAAGCTCTCTCTCCATTCCCTATCTAGGTAATCATAAATCCTATCAAGTTGGTAATCAAGACCAGTTATCACTGAGGAGAAGAGATGCTGGTAAAAAGGTACAAAAGATCAGTCAGCTGTGACGAAAAGAGAAATTATGAAATTCACCCATAAATTGATGAAGCTGGAAACACTCATTCTGAGTAAGGTAATTCAGGCCCAGAAAGACCAACACTGTAAGTTCTCCCTCATGTGTGAATGCTAGTTTTGAATCTTTAGATATGTGTGTTTAGGTAGGAGTACCCATTGAAATCAGGAACTAGATATAGGATGGGGCAGGGGATTTCAGAAGATGGGGGGTAGAACATACATTGTATGAAGGCAGGAAGGGAAGGGGGAAATAATGGAACAGGCGAGGTTAAATGGGGTGGGGGATCCTGGACAAGGAAAAGGAGGGAGTTTGGGAAGGGATAATTGACACTAAAGACCTTTGAACAATCCATATGAAAACCTAGTACTGTAGAAGCTTTCCAATATAGATATGCATACATACACAAAAGGAGTTGAAGTGGAGTTTCCTATAACAGGGAAGACAATACTTATCCTGGACACCATAGGCAATCAGATGAAAATCCCAGTGCCATATTTGAGTTGTTGGTCAGTGAGGTCCCGTAGATCCCCCTCAAAAGTCATTGTAGACTAATACCATTGCTCTTCTTTACCCTCCAAAAATCGATGGTAAGACCTTATTGCTGAAGACACCACATATTTGAGTCATAGGACATGGAGAAATTAAGCTGGTACCAACCTGGAAGCATCATCTCTGTTGGCTAGTTTTTGTAGTGCTGGAAGCTCTTATGCATATGACTGATAGATAAAAGTAATGGAAGTCACAGTAATGATTGGCCTAACACAGTATGCCAACTGGTGCAACAATGGCGTGAATATTATGGGACTGACTAACCACTTTTTGTTTGTATAAAGCCTGCTCCACAAGATGGAACTCAGGTCTAATACTGCTAAATCAGTCAAAATCCGATGGCTGACTAGATCATAACTTAATACTATCATTCTGCTAAATGAATACAATAATAAACTGCCCCTTAGGTTCATACCCATATATTAGTGCATCTTTCAATCTTATTGGAGAAGCTTCTTTTTTCAGTAGATTTTTCAGTATATTCAGAGATGCACAACTGATAAATATGAAGACAGTAAGACATTCAGCTCTAAATGGGACATCTACATCACATCTCCTCCCTCCAATGCTCAGGAACTGAATAAGAATAAGAAATGCTTGGAAACTGCTACCTGAAAAGATCTTCAAAGCTGTCATAAACCTATTTTGATTACTTAACTATTTCCCTATGCTTGTGCATGTGTATGTGTGGTGTGTGTATGTCACATAACATCACCTGCACCTAACTATATGAAATTCTTATTTGACAACTGTACCTTGACTCAAATAAAATAAATATCTCAGAATCATCTTTTGACCACTTGTCTTCAATGAAAGAAAATCAAGGTGAGAAGTAACTTTAAGTCATTTGCTGAACAACACATATTTTTCTTTCATTCTTTCAATTTAAACATGATTAGAACATTATTCCTGCCCTTGAGAAGATTACAATCTACTTTTGAAGGGGGTATTAAAAGCTGCCATAAAATTAAATGCATTGTATCATAGTTAAGTGGCCCACCGTCTCTTACCAGTCAAGTAGGGGTGATGAGAACTGTATCACAGCGGTTACTAATGATCACAGAAAACCACATATTTAAGAAAACAAAAATCTGTGTGCTAGCATTTTACCATACCTTAGTAGGGACTTTGAAAGTAGGTTTTAAATGCTTACCACAATGTGATTTACCAGGGAAAAGTAAAAAAGAAATAGGTATATTTGCAAGTATATTTCAGAAACTTGACTTGTATCCTTCCATTGAATACTCATTTTGTTTCCTTGCTTATTAAAGCTTTCTTCCATCATGAAAGAGTCATAAGATTTGAAGTACATTACTTTGTCTTATTTCTCCCAAACAGGTTTCATAAATGAAGAGACATATTACCTGGATAATTTTGCAACCTCACATTCCTATAAGTAGATTTGTAAAACTTAATTAGGAACAATATATACAGTTTGGCAGCTAGTTACTGAAACAGTCCTATAGTTTTATGAAATATATTAGATTTGGTACACAAATAATGTAATCATTTAATGGGTCAATTTCAATTACACTTTTCCACTTGGCACCCTGGAAATCGATTTCTCTAACATGTAGACATTAGTCTTTTTCATCCTCCTATATAAATTTCAGATTCACAAGAAGAACTGAAGCTAAATTTAATAAATCTTTTCTTCATTTTGACCCAAATGTCTTCCATTTGATGGATATTAATAGCAAGACAGCTCATATTAAAAACTTAGGACAAAATAATGTGTGGCATGGTCTTAGTGTTTGAAAGGACTTTAAGATCCTTTAGAATGCAATTCGGAACACAACTCAACTTCCAATTTATTATTGTCATTACTATTGAATATTGTTACTATTAAATATTTGTGATAACATATCTGAAAGAAAGACCACATGAGACCTTAATCATTTCTTATCTCAACTTATAAAATGAGAGTCACATATGCCAGAGCAGGTAATGTTATTCTAATCCAGGGTACATTCTTTGGTGTGGATGTTGTAGAGTACTTATAAAAGGTGTTTATCAGTAAACAATGACTTGAGTCATAGAACAATGACAGTTGTTAAAAGTGAAAATGCGTTTTTATTTTTCCTGCTTAATATTTTGATCCTTTCAGAATCAGTTCTACTCTTTCTTATACTTTGGGTGAGCCTTAGGGAGCAGAGGTAATTGTGAACACAGACTATTTCATGCGCTGAATTTGGAGAAAAGGTGTGCACTCCATACAAGTTCCCAGTTTGCCTTTTCACAGTATCCACAGAAAGGCACACTACTCAAAATTCCAGATAAAACATCAGAACGGACACATTTTCATTTCTTTTTTTTCATATTTTTGCAAGCATGCGTGCACGTGTGTGTGTATGTGTGTGAAAGGAGTCTATCTGTACTCAGACATATTTGACATTAGAAGTAAATATTCCTAAGAGAGGCTGAAGCCAGCCTCAGGGAACCATTTGAAGGTGAGAACTGTTTTCACTAAGACAACATTCAGCAGACCTGTCTCTTTCTGTTGGGAGATGAAGTAGTCAAGCACAGCTATCAGACTCCCAAAATGGACCTCCTTGTCCGTGCACTTTTTCACGTTGTTCTACATTCAGATTAGTTAAGGCTGTGGTTCAGGAGGCAATAGTGGAGCTCTGATGGTTTAACAAAGGGGGGGGTATGTTATTTTAACTGTTACTTCTGCAATAGTTAGTATATATTGGCCGTAACAGGGAAATGCCCATCTTCTCTAAAGTGGAGTAAATACAAAATTAAAATTAAGAATTGAACTATCAACGAGAGAGACAAGAGATAGAGAGGCATGAGGTCTTTTCTTCCACAAATATATTCACTAGTTTGAATCCTTGTGTGTTTAGGTATGTTTTCCCCTAGCCTTCTGGATACTTTCTTGGTTATGAGTTACCTCTTAGAATACTAACACAATCAAATTGAGGTCAGAATATGAAAAGGGAAGTGG
The DNA here is from genome assembly GCF_000622305.1 of Nannospalax galili. Lineage (NCBI taxonomy): Eukaryota > Metazoa > Chordata > Mammalia > Rodentia > Spalacidae > Nannospalax > Nannospalax galili. The sequence continues at coordinate 5,234,360 of NW_008354281.1, forward strand.
GATCCTGCAATGTCTTAGATAATGGATGGATATCAAAAGGCAAGGAAAATAAGAAAGGCAATGGAGGTCACACACATGCTGATAAAGTGGGAAAGGTGATGGGAGTGTGCCAGGGAGAAAGCCAGCTAAGCCTGGGTGTTTTTCAGTGGACACAAAACTCCAAAGAAATCCTGAGACTGTGTATATCAGTATGTCCAGTCATGAGGACGGCCGAAGCTAAATATGAAATGTCAAAAGTATTCAAAATCATGAACTAGTAAGACAATACAGGCTTTTGTTTTATATTTGCTAGGGAAAGCTTTGTAGAAAATTACATACAATGTACAACACAGGAAGATATATGCTTATGTAAGCTCACATGCTTATGCCTAGGAGGAAATTGATATATCATTGAAATTTCCTTCTTTGCTTCTGAATCACCCCTCCCTTCCTCTGCATGCACCCATATGCAGATATGTCCCTTTCCCTTTTCCTGCTGTTTGAAAAATGATGTTTGAGCAGTATAGCTAGTCAGCAAGCATTAATGGGTTAAGAGCACTGGAAACTCATTTGATTTCATAGTTGAGTGTTTGCATGACTACAGGTTAAGCTGTGATTAGATTTCCATTTGCAGCTCCCTCATTTTCAGGCATTTAAAAATAACTCAGCCCTAAAAGTTCTTTCTATATTGATTGAACTGGAGCTTGCCATTGAGTCCTAGATAACCCTCAACCTCAAAATACATGAACAATAGCAAAAACAATGTCAGAGTTTGGGGAGGGTAACCTGCTTGTAATTTTTTTGTAAAGCTTTTTTTTTATTATTATGAAAAAAAAGTCATTTGGGGAATGAAAACCAATAATTTCATGTCAGTTGTGTATAGCAATTTCTAGCTCATTTTACAAAGGCCTAAAATAAGCCAAAACATTCACCTTCTGCACTTGCAAGAGACGTAGCCCCTTCGGCATGCACACATACATACATGTGTCTGCTTATAAATAGAGAAGAATTCCATGGCCTTATGGAGGTTTTGTGAGACATATTTTCAAAGTCAAAAATGGGTGTTTTGAGACGATCTGGTCTCTAGGGAAAATCCAAATAACTTTAGAAGACCTGATAAAATATCCTTTTTTTCTCCTTTTTCGGCCTTCAATTTGAGGCTATTCAGAAATCTCCCCAATTTGCCAATTCACAGCTATAGAACTACCTAAACCTGTACTTTTTCATATCATTCAGTAAATGACATGGGAGTTCAGCAGGGAGCCCCTGGTGGTGGCATCTCATTAGACCTCTAGTACAATGCAGCTATTTTTCTTTCCACCCAGGCTCCTCAGAAGAGGAACTGGTCTCTTGACCCGTCCTATGACTTCCAGATTCCAATTTCCTAAAGCACTACAGCCTCTTATTATTGCATGTGAAAGATTTAACGTATTGCTTTTCCTCATGCCAAGGAACACAATGATGCTTTCAATAAAGTTAAGGTCACTGTGTGCCATCGCTGTTGCAGGCATATTTTTTACATATGTCAGTATTCTTTCATTTGGACGAGCATCTGTTAAACAATTTTCTTTTGTAACACAAGTACAAATACTCACCAAAACTACAACTAATGAATTTGGAGAATGGTAGATAAAAGTAAGACAGGAAGTTGGTGGAGTAAAACTGTACTGATGTCAGCAGCACTCCTACATCTATGCTCTTCCCATTGTGACAAAATATCCTCTGTCTTTACATCATTTCTTGTGCTTCTAAAGTTAAGAAAAAGTGTTTGTTTTTCAGCTCATTTTTCTGTTAGCCAGGATCCACTCTCTGATTTCTGAACTGTTAATACTTCTAATTGCTCTTTCTGATTTACAGTATTTATTTGTTTATTTATGCAAAGGTTTATGAATAGTTTTCTGAGGCACAAAATGTGAAAAAGCTAAAGAGTGAAATAAATGTATATTCTTATTCCAGATAGGAGACATCTGGGTTCCTACTCTTGGTTCCTCTGCTTAGATAGAGAAGGGTTTATTATTGCCTTTGGGGCACCATACTTTTTGAGTGTGTGCTCACACACATACACACACATGTTTACTATGTGCTAGATTTTATTCTAAGAGCTTTACAGATGTTAACACTTTTAATCTTTACAACTACCTCCTACAGGAGATACAGTGATTATCCTCTTTCACAAATCAGTAAGCTGAAACTCAGAAGAGAATGAGTTTCTGCAACATCGCATACCTGGCAATTCCTGGAATCTGGGCAGAGGTATTCTGGCCTCAAAGTTAGCTTGTGATGTTGGCATTGCTACCCAAAGGTAATATTCTTGAGTAGTGTATTTTCCAAAGCCCACTGTTTTTAGGAAGCAGCAGGTACATCGAAGACAGTGTCTTGTTTGTGTATGGTCTTGCCTTTCTATGAGGGGATAAATAAGGGAAAAGAAATATTTTAGTATCAATATCATAACATTTTTCTAGCTTTAATGCCCCCCATCATGGCTATGAAATTTCAGGCTTATAGCATCTTCATTGAATGAGTACTTTGCCCAATTCATCTTTTAATTTCTAGTGCTTAGCATAGTTCTTGACTCATAGTAAAAGCTAAATAAATATTGATTTGAAATGATGAATAAAATTAGGTAATAATCAAATAAAGGTTATCATTCTTAAACCTACTGTTCTGGTTTTTCAGGTGAAATAAATTAATAGGTCTGAATTATTTACCAGAAATGAAATTCAAGAATACTTAATGAATCAGAATGTATGTTATATCTTGCCAAACCCCTGTACTGTTTTCCTGTCTCTGGAATTTCCTGGTTATTGCTGACATTTTACCTATTACAATATTCTCAACAAAGAAACAGAAGAGACAATCTGCTGTTAATAGCTTTTGAAGTGAATCAATTTATTGTCATAGTAACCAAAATTTACAAAACAGATCAATTAGGAAGAGATTTAAATTCAAGCCAGGAAAGCAATGTTCCTAGAAAAAAACTAAAATGAATTCTTCTATTTTTCAGAAAAAATAACAAAGAAGTTCCTTTCTGCCTCAGGTAGATTTTCAAAGGAAAAAAAGATAAGGCAACCTTTACAGAGCCCAAACAGCGCATAGGCTCACTGCATGATCAAGAGAGGGTGAGGACATTCACACACCCAGCAATGTCTGCCGGACTCCTACTTCAGTATTGTTTGTCTCTCCAGCTAGAGAATGAGCTTCATCAGTTCAGTGGCCAGATCTGCCCTCACTCTCGCTTATACCTGGAGATCATCACAGGATCTGAAACACGTCAGTTACTCAAAATCTATTTGTTGGAAATAATGGCAGAGAGTATCTTCAGCAGTATTTGTATGGCTTGTGTATTAATAATTTAGCATTTCTCCCTTTTCCCCTAGAAAGGAAGAAGACAAAATATTAGAATATATGTCAACAGTGATTTTACAACAAGCTCAAGTACCGTAGTCCAATTTTATGATGTCAAGATTTGACTGAGAAGCTTTATCTCAGGATGGAATTTAGATTACTAAATGTTATCTTGCTTATATGCTCTCTTGTTTTTAACAAAAGAGAGAGAGAGAGAGAGAAAGAAAGAAAGAAAGAAAGAAAGAAAGAAAGAAAGAAAGAAAGAAGAAAACATCTTTATGTTGCTGAAAATAGCAAGAATAAAGAAGGGAAGGTAGGAAAGAAGGAAGTGAAGCAGGGAGGGAGGGAGGGAGTGAGGGAGGCAGGGAGGGAGGGAGGCAGGGAGGCAGGGAGGCAGGGAAGGAGCGAGGGAGGGAAAGAAAATGAAGTACATTCTATCTTTAAAAGAAGTTGAGGTTCCCCCCAGTGTGGTGGCGCACCCCTTAATCCCAGCACTGGGGAGGCAGAGGCAGGTGGATCTCTGTGAGTTTGAGGCCGTCTGGTCTACATAGTGGGTTCCAGGCCAGCTGGGGCTACAGGGAGACCCTCTCTCAAAAAAGACAAACAAAAAAAAGTTGAAATCATGACCTGTACCTATCATTTCAAATCATGGTGTGGAGAGAGGGGCATAGAGCAAAGACACAGTGACCACTAAAGGGATGCACATCAGGGTACCTGTGAGGGAGGGAAGCAGGGAAGGAGGGAGGGAGGGAGGGAGGAAAATAAAATAGCCAGAGTAGTGATTGATGCACATAGGAAACACATCATGACATAGTCCTGCCAACCTACACCAGACTATGGATAAAGTCATCAACTACCAGTTGCTCCAGACTTTCATTTCCCACTTGAGAAAAGCTGTCTAAAAATAATTTAGTTAGAATGTGAGCAATTTCACTTTAAGAGAATATTTCTATCTGATTTAATTCATAAGAAAGCACAAGTGCTGTATAGAAACAAATCATTCATATCATCCGGCACCATCAATGATGATGTACAAGTGTGTGAAGATGACTTAGTGGAAAATGGCCTCCCTGGGGTGGGCTCCCAGAGCACCCGTACAAAAGGCCGGAATTTTTTTCAGGAAGGAATTTGAGGTCTATTTTCATTCCTACCATGTTCAAAACCACAAAATTTGGCTAAATTTCTTTCTTTCTTACAGAAAGTAACTTCCTCAGAAGGTTGGGTAGTCAAAAAAGCTGAACTAGGCTCAGAAAATAAGGTCCTTGGCAGATGTCTTATCGAGCCAAAAAGTAAAGGGAAATTGTCCTCCACCTATTCTTATGTCCTGCTTTGCATGAAGTTCAAAATCCAGATGTAGTCTCATCATGAATCTGGCCACATGTTCATACTAGCAGTCCTGATTTGTAGCCACACCAAAACACACAATGGATAAGAGGAAATTCCCCATGTAATCAGATTGATGTTGAAAAAAGAAAGATTCATGAATTCTGTTGATTTATACTGTAAGGTCCAAGCTCAGGCCCAATCTAAAACTAAAAGAAATGCATGGTCTCTTTGATCAACTCCAAGCTTCTTTTCTTTTTTGAGACAGTATCTCAAACTTGATATGTAGTTGAGGATGACTTTGAACTCCTACCTCTGCCTCCTGAGTTGCTGGGATTACAGGTATGCAGCACCACACCCAATTTTAATAGGTGTTGGGGATAAAACTCAGACGCTTATGAATTTTAGGCAAGCACTCTACCAACTTAGCTACATCCCCAAATCCTACACCTCTTTCTTCTGCCTTTATTTATTGAACCAAGGAAAGAGGAGCTTGTTTCTACTCTGTCATTTTGACTGTACTGCAATTCAGCCTATCATCGGTGGCTGTGGGCTGGTGAGTTTTCACTACAATTCATTTCCATGCACTCCACATAGGACAAATTTCTCAGAATTATGATCTAAGAATTGCTCCAGGATTCTGAATACTCACTTGCTGTCCAGATTTCCCTAAAGAAGGCCCTAGAAGAGACTACAGGGAGACTTGCTCATATTGCATGCACTAACCTCTCCTATAGACACTAACAACTAATAATTTACAACTTCAACATGTGGTACATGTGGTCAATTGCTTGCCATCAGTAATAACATCCCAAGTCAAATAGGATGGGTCATACTTGTAATCCCAGCTGGGAGACTAAGGCAGGAAGATCATGAATTCCAGGCTAGCTGGGGTTACAGAATGATGATGTGGCCCTCTAGAAGCCTATAGGGCTTCATAATGAATCAACCAAATAAATCAGTTTCAAATTTTACTCACTATAGCAACACAAATATTATTCTATTTGGTTATGTCCTCTTTGATCTTGATTCTTTCAGTCTTTATACTAATCCTTCATCCAAGTCTCTTGTTACCTGAAATTTTGGACAGTGCTATTTGATGACATTTCAGACAAGACAAGAAGGAAAGTCCAGGTGCACATTGTAGCCGCCCCCGCCTACCCCTTATTCCAGCACTCATCTCTGGTACTGAGCTGTGGAGACAGCTTTTCAATCAAAGTCAGTTCTCTCCAGGTATAGTAACATATTCCTCCCTCACCTGTTAGAATCACATATGAGATCTGTTAAAGCCATGTCCAAGGAATTCCCTTCATCATTTCCTATGATTTCATAAACACATTAGAAAATAAGAGCAATAAGAAGAATGTGAGGCTATGGTGGTAGAATTTCTAAGTCATCACTGATTTTGCTCTTAAATGCTCACAAATCAGACATTTAATAATTCATTACAGCGTTTCCTGAGGCTTGGATTCAAACATCCTGATTTCAAATTTTTCCCTTTAAGACACAGAATCCAATTTCTTCCGTTAGAAACTTAGACCACATCTATTATTTAATCTCATTTTTCATTATTCTTCTGAGTTCAACCATAACATTTCTTTAATCTCTTAGAATACAGTTATTATTCTAGGAGATTAGAAATTTTATAACCTCTTAGCACACTTTTCATCTGCATTATTTGGTAACCTCCACATTAGGATTATTCTATTACGTCTAATACAGTGAACATTTTCATTGATGGAGAAATGGGATTATGCGGTTGTCTTTGCCCATCAGTTAGTAGAACTCTAGATGCTCTATACAGAAAACCTACCCATTCTCACTGCCTCCTCAGAAACACCTTAATGTATGTAGCACAGTCACTGTTGTTGGTAGACTGCGTGTCTGTAAAAGCACTTACAACACATTACTTCTTGATGTGAGGGAATGGCTGCCCTTGGACTGAAAATCCTGTTTGGGGTCCTGAGTCACTTTCTTGTATATTCTACAACTCTGCAACTGTCTACAACTTCCCACATTTTCTTCCTTACTTGTAATACTAGGTTAAAAATTAATCTAATGGGTCTGGGGAGATGATTCAGAGGTTAAGAGTACTTACTGTTCTTGCAGAGGACCCAGGTTCAGTTAGCAGCATCCATATGGAGGTTCACAATCATCTGTAGCTCCATTTCCAGAGGACTGGGGCCCTCTTTTGGCCTACACAAGCACCAATTAGGTTTACTTTTATTATTTTCCCCAATATCTTTGGGTTACAGTATGACAGGTTTATTATTTTACTTTATTTTCATTGTGTTTTCTTCTATTATTTTTATTTTTAAAATATTTTATTTATTATTTTTATTTTATGTGTTTGTGTGTATTGCCAGCTTGTATGTAAATACAGCCATGTTGTGCAATACCTGCAGAGGCCAGAAGCGGGCATTAGATCCCCTGGAACTGGAGTTACAGTTTTGGACAGTTGTTAGCTGCCACATGGGTGCTGGGAATTGAACCTGGATCCTCTGCAAGAGCAACCAGTGCTCTTAACTGCAGAGCCATCTTTCCACCCCCTTCTATTATTCTTAGTAACTCATTTTTATAGTCTTTCTGAAACACTGAATTTAGAATCAAAATTAAATGCTCTTTTTCAAATCATTTCATGAGTTTGTATAGCTACTATTTAACATCTATGATTTATTGAGTCAACAGAAGTTGGAAAGGAAGTAATTGAACTGGGGATATATGCAGCCCCAAGGGAGGGGAAGGGTGTAGCAGATGCAGAATGTCTTTAAAACAGAATAAAGAGTGTTAGTTATGCTACCATGGTATTAGGCTAAGGTCAGTAAGTTAGAGGCCAACCTGGGCTACATGAAACTGGCTCAAAAGAAAAAGAGGGAGTCATGGAGATAGCTCAGTGAGTAAAAGCACTTGCTGTGCAAGCTTGACAGCCTGAGTTCAGAATTCCAGAACATGGATTAAAAAAAAAAAACAAAAACAGATGCAGCAGCACACATCTGTAATTCCAGAGACACAGGGAGATGGGAGGTGGAGATAGAAAAGTGGCCTGGCAGCTTGTGGACCAACTACCCTGGAGTCTGCAGCACAGCAGCAGATACAAGATGGAAGGGGAGAACCAACTCTGAAAAACTGTCCTCTGATCTCACAAGTGCACCACAGCATGCATATGTATACATGTGAAAGCGCACGCGTAGGTACACACATATGCCCACACATAAAATAAAATCACCAATAAAATAAAGATTTCTTTTTCTGATTCTTAACTATTTTTCATAAGACTCGATACATAAAGTTTTGTTCTAGAATATAACGAATCTTTACAGGGCTGTTCTACCCTATTTTTTTCTTTCTGTGCTATAGGTACTTAAACCCAGATGGTTTCCTTACAAGTATTTTCTTACTACATCGTCAGATTTATAGTATTAGCTAATTTCATTTAACCCTGTTCAACTAAACCAGTATTTATTACTAGCTGATTATGTGCAATGCATGTTGACTTTCCTTGGAGCAACTCCCTTTTCTGATGTTTAGTTTATGAGAATGTGCTTAACTTTCTTTTACTATTTTACAATTTATTATCCTTAAATATTATAGACTTCTGGCCATTCTCTTCCTTTTCTTAGCATTTGGTAAGGAATCTTTTGGTCCAAAGAGTTGCAATTTTAACCTGCTTGCTAAAAAAGAAAAGGTGTGTGTGTGTGTGTGTGTGTGTGTGTGTGTGTGTCCAATGCCCCAGGAGGAGGACTCATAACAGAGATTTAAACCAAGTTTCCACTGTGCCATCAGTCTCTCTGTAGCTCCTTGGCTTTGATTTTATACCTCTGAATCAGCTTTGCCCTTGAGATTGGCTCCCTGCTATAACTAAACCCTTAAGCTCATTCACTGATACTGCACCCTGCTTTGTTTATGCCTCACCTACCAACATCAGGCATGGGCTCTGGAACATTATAGATGCTCACCAGGCAATTTTTAAGGGAAATAACGAATGCCTGTCCCATGCCATGTCCTAGACTAAGTGTTTTGTAATTCCTAAAAATATAGATGAATTTAAGTTTGGAACATCATAGCATTTTTTAAATAATTTTTAAAAATATTTTATTTATGTGGTGCTAACCTTTAATCCCAGCACTCAGGAGGTAGAGGCCTGCCGATCTCTGTGAGTTCAAGGCCAGTCTGGTCTACATAGTGAGTTCCAGGACAGCTGGGGCTACAGGGAGACCCTGTCTCAAAAAGACCAAAAAATTTTTTTTATTTATTTTTTTCATTTTATATGTATGAATGTTATGCCTGAATGTAGGTAAGTGCACCCGTGTCGTGCAAAGCCGGCGGAGGACAGAAGTGACTGTTGGATGCCCTGGGACTGGAGTTACAGACAATTGTCAGCTGCCATGTGGGTGCTGGGATTTGAACCCGGGTCTTCTGCAAGAACAGTCGGTGTTCTTAACCACCGACCCGTCTCTCCAGCCCCCCGCCTTATAAAAAATATTTTATCACCTATCCTCAGGCCTCCTGGGGTAAGTCCATAGCGCAGCCCTCCGCGCCTTGACTCACCCAGCCACATTCACCCTTCCATCGCCCCTGCTGTTCTCTACTCCTAGGTTTGGCCCTGCGCCATTCCTAGTCTTGGGGCCCCAGACACCTGGGGAACCAATACTGCTTCCTGATCCTTTTCACACAGACCAGCTTAGTACCTTTCTTGGGCCCCAGGAGCACCGCTTCTGGACGTGGCCCCACTCTCACCTCTTTCTGCTCCCCTGGACCTGCACCACTGGCTAACTCTCCTAGCCTGTACTCCTATCCTCAGGCCTCTTGGGGTAAGTCCATAGCGCAGCCCTCCGCACATTGACTCACCCAGCCACATTCACCCTTCCATCTCCGCCGCTGATCTCTACTCCCAGTTTGGGCCCTGGCTATTTCTAGTCTTGGGGCTACAGACACCTGGGGAACCAATACTGCTTCCTGATCTTTTTCACCCAGACCAACTTAGTGCCTTCCTTGGGCCCCAGGAGCACTGCTTCTGGACCTGGCCCCGCCCTCACCTCCCTCTACTTCCCTGGTCCTGCAACACCCGCCAGCCTCTTTCTGGACCTGACAGCCTCTTTCTGGGGCTCCGAGGCTTACCTTGCCTCTCCCTGATCCTTTGAATCCAGTAAAACCCAGATACTCAATCCACTCCATGGGAAATCTTGGGGCTTCTTCCCACCCCATCTGC
>NW_008354281.1:5248839-5249328 GCF_000622305.1 Nannospalax galili
CTTACCCCAGTCAGACTGGCTAAGATCAAGAAAACAAATGAAACCAAATGTTGGAAGGGATGTGGGGAAAGAGGAACCCTCATCCACTGCTGGTGGGGCTGCAAACTGGTTCAGCCCCTATGGAAAGCAGTGTGGAGAACTCTTAAAAAACTCCAAATGAACCTACCATTTGACCCAGTTATTCCACTCCTTGGCATATACCCAAAGAACTCGTCCTATTGCAGAGACACTTGTACATCCATGTTTGTTGCTGCTCTCTTCACAATAGCTAAGAGGTGGAAGCAACCTAGGTGTCCCTCAATTGATGAGTGGATAATGAAAATGTGGTTCATATATACGATGGAGTTTTACTCACTGGTAAAGAAAACGAAATCATGAAATTTGCAGCTAAATGGATGGAACTAGAAACTGTTATACTAAGTAAAGTAACACAATCTCAGAAAAAAAATCAACGTATGTTCTCCCTCATATGTGGATCCTAGGATCAGA